>NC_073395.1:37733241-38033241 GCF_028641065.1 Leucoraja erinaceus
ATGTACTTGAAATGCATGGATTTCGGTACAGCCTTTGACAAGTTCCCATGTAAGAGACTGGTCCAAAAGATAAGCATCCATGTGATTCAATGCCTTTTGGCACATTGTATTCAGGATAATTTGAATCCAGATTGCTTTGAAGATAAAAGGCAGAGGGTGAAGGTATCCTGTGGCCAGTACAAACATCAGTGCAGAGGGTGAAATAGGAACAGGAGAAGTAAGAACCCTTGTGGGTAGAACAAAGAAACTGGAGAAGTAAAAAGGACCCTGATGGGAGTTATTTACAGGCCAGGATATAGGGTACAAATTACATCAGCAAATACAATTGGCATGCAAGAATGATAATGCTACAGTGGTCATGCGTGATATAAAAATGCAGATTGATTGGGAAAATCAGGTTGGCACTGGACCCCAAGAGCGGGAATTTGTAGAGTACCTGCAAGATAGTTTCTTGGAGCAGCTTGTAGTGGAGCCTACAAGGGAAAAGGCAATTCTGGATTTGGTGTGGTGGATTGAAGCAGATTTGATTAGGGAGCTAAAGGCAAAGAAACCATTAGGAGGTAGACCATATGTTAAAATTCAACCTGCAATTTGAGAGGGAGAAGATGAAATTGGATGTGTCAATATTACAGCTCAGCAAAGGTCAATACAGAGGCATGAGGTTGGAGCTGGCTAGAGTTGATTAGAAAGGGACCCCAGCAGAAATGATGGTGGAACAGCAATGCAGGAATTTCTGGGAATAATTCAAAAGACGCATCTTTTCATTCCAAAGAGGAGGAAAGATTCTAGGGGAGAATGAGGCGACCGTGGCTGACCAGGGAAGTCAAAGATGGCATAAAACTGAAAGAGAAGGCATATAACATCACAAAGATTAGTGGGAAGCTTTAAAAAAAACAACAGAAGGTAGCCAAAAAGTCAGTTTAAAAGGAATAAAAGATGAAATGTGGAAGTAAGCTAGCCAATAATATTAAAGAGGATAGCAAATGTTTCTTCAGAGAGTAAGAAAAAGGCAAGAGTGGACATTGGACCGCTGGAAAATGATGCTGGAGCAGTTATAATGGGGAATGAAGAAATGGCAGAGGAATTGAAAAGGTGTTTTGTATCAATCTTCACAATGGAAGACATCAGCCATATGCATGAAATTCAAGTCAGTTGATGAAGCTGCACTTTGGAGAAGGTCCTTGGGAAGCTGAAAGGTCTGAATGTGGATAAGTCACCTGGACCAGATGGTCTGTACCCCAGGGTTCTGAAAAAGGTGGCTTTTAAGATTGTGGTGGCATTAGTAGTGATATTTCAAGAATCACTAGTCAGGAGTGGTTCCAGACAATTGGGAAATTGCAAATATTACTCCGCTGTTCAAGAAGGGAGCAAAGCAGAAGAGGGGAAATTATAGGCAGTTAGCCCGACTTCAGTAGTTGGTAAGATTTTAGAGTCCATTATAAAGGATGAGGGTTCTGAGTACTTAGAAGCTCAATAAAATAGGAAGCGGTCAGTCAGTATGGTTTTGTGAAAGGGAGATGTTACCTGACAAACCTGTTGGAATTATTTGAGGAAGTAAATAGCATTAGACAAAGGAGTCAGCAGATGTTGTTTACCTGGATTTTCAGAAGACCTATGATAAGGTGCTGCACGTGAGGCTAAAGAAGAGGAGAGCCCATGGTACCAGAGGGAAGATATTTGTATAGTGTCTGAAGAAGGGTCTCGACCCAAAACGTCACCTATTCCTTCGCTCCATAGATGCTGCCTCACTCACTGAGTTTCTCCAGCACTTTTGTCTACCTTCGATTTTTCCAGCATCTGCAGTTCTTTCTTAAACATACTCGTATGGATAGTAGATTGATTGGATGATAAAGACAAAGCATAGCAATAAAGGAGGTTTTTTCTGGTTGGCTGCCAGTGCTTAGCCACTACTCTTCACTTTACATATCAATGATTAGGATGAGGCATTCTGGCCATATTTGCAGATAATATGAAGATAGGTGGAGGGGCAGGTAGTGTAGAGAAAGCAGGGACTTTGCAGGACTAGGCAGGTTGTGAGAATGGGCAAAGAAGTGCAGGTGGAATACAGTGTACTAAAGTATAGAGTCATGCATTTTGGTAGTACGAATAAAGGCATAGACTATTTTCTAAATGGGGAGAGAATTCAGAAATCAGGACTTGGGAGTGCTGGTGCAGGATTCCCATAAAGGTAATTTGCAAGCCGAATAGGTAGTAAGGAAGGTGAAAGCAATGCTAGTATATACTTCAAGAGGACCAGAATATAAAAATCGGGATGTAATGCTGAGGCTTTAAGGCACTGGTCAGACTGCATTTAGATCTATTGTGAGCAGTTTTGGGCCCCAGATCTGAGAAAGGATGTGCTGGTTTTGGAGAGGGTCCAGAGAAGGTTTATGAGAATGATCCCAGGAATGATTGGGTTAACACACGAGTGTTTGACAGCACTGGGCCTGTACTCGCCGGAGCTTAGAACGATGAGGGGGAACCGCATTGAAACTTACCAAATAGTGAAAGGCCTAGATAGAGTGGATGTGGAGAGGATGTTTCCAACTTATGGGAGAGTCTAGGACCAAAGGCCATAACCTCAAAATAAAAGGACATACCTTTAGAAAGACGATGAGCAATTTCTTTAGTTAGAGGGTGGTGAATTTGTGGAATTCAATGGATATTTTAAAGGTGGAGATTGATAGACTCTTGATTAGTTCAGATGTCAAGGGTTGCAAGGAGAAGGCAGGAGAATGGGGTTGAGAGGGAAACATATATCAGCAATGATTGTATGGCGTAGTCTTGATGGGCCGAATGGCCTAATTCTGCTCCTATCACTTATGAAGTAAGAATCCTTTCCTTCAGTAGAGCTGTCCATAACCAAACAGCAAAGATGTCCATAAGCAGAGGGAATATGCTTATGGGCAAGGAGTAGAATTTGTAGGGTTTATGAGAAATATTTTTTTCCACTCAAAAGCTGGTTAAAATCTGATATACGTTGTTTTCTTCACTCCTTGGGCAGAAACTTCAGGATACAGATGGTGACAAATCAAGTACTGGAAAATGGGATTGGTAGATTTAGGTACTGGATGGCTGGCACAGACATGGTGGAACCAAGGACCTGTGGCCTTGTTGGATGACAAATTATTTTGTAGTTTGATAGCTGATCAGCAGTTAGTACCATATAAAAAGCAAAAAAGAGTACAATGATTATTGCACTTTAGTAATAGTTGATTTTCTCTCCGTCCAAATTAATTTCTAGCAAAAATAAAGCGCCAAATATATTGTTAAATATCATATAATGTTAATTTAATATACAAGAATAATATAGTGAGAACATGGTAGCATAATTACAAAGAAGCAGTAATTTAAAACAGCGATGTGTAGAAATTTCTTGCCACAGCGGGTGACGAATCTCTAGAACTGTCTAACCCACAGGATTGTGGAGGGTAGATCATTAGATTTACAGTGGAGGCAGATAATTTTTTGAATGATCAGGGAATTAAGGGCGATGTAAAACGGGCACAGAAGAGAAGCGGAAATCAACGCAGATCAGCCATGATCAAACAGCGTGGTGGGGCAGCCTTTAGGGCCAGGTGGCCTATTTCAGTTCCTAATTTGCGTTCTTGTTGGTAGAAAAATGAACAAATCTCCAAATACTTACACATTATCTCCTCGCACTATGTACAAGCCAAGTACTACTTGTTCCACACCTTGTTGTGAACTGAAAACGCGCTCGTGACTTTCATCTAGGATTAGGTTGATGGTCTGATCAAACCCCTTTAACGTACCCTACCATTAAAGCAAAACAAATAAAAGCAGTTCAAACATTTATACATGGATGTGTTCAATCCAAACTACTATTGGTTGGTTTAGCTTTATATTTTCTTAATCAGTGATTTTGAAAACAATCCTAACATTGATGCATCACAATAGATACTGGGGATGACAGTGACTATACCATACACTGGTGAAGAGGAATGGGATATTAGGCTACCATGTTGCCAGAAGCAACCAGCTGTTTAAAATATAGTAGTGAGACAGGTATTTAGGCAGATAGATCATTAGATGCCATGAGGAGGGAAAAGGTGGAGACAGTGGTGCAGGAGCATCTTTGAAGACCTTAAGCATCTTTGAGGACCAGCAACCACAAAATCCTTTTCCTCCTTACATACTAAAATATGAATGATCAATTTCAGGGAAATTAATTATGCAATATCAATCACATGTAGTTCAATGGTAAATCAATTTACATCTTCAACTTGCCGTATGTTCTGCAACAAATCTACTGAAGGGGGGAAACAAATTCAGGCAATTAAATCTGATTTTTAATCAGTCTGCATCGTGCAACCTATTAAAGCAAAATATTTGTTTTAATTGCTCAAGAATGCATAAAACTGGGGAAACTGTTTTTGAGAGGTATGAACGTGTTAACTCAAATCAGGGTTTATCTACCTGACAGTACCAAGGCTTCCACATTCACAGCATACCAATGCTAGCTCTGAACAGCTTCTCGATCCCCTTTCACCCATAACCACTTTTTGTTTCTTTAATTATCCTTAAGCTTTTCATTTGTAATTGAATTCTATTTCTAGAACAGTTACTGGGATAATGTTATGTTATTTGTTGGCTTTCTGGGTTATTGACCAATGGTAGCATCCTTCTTTAGCTTATTAAACTCAATTAAACGTGTTCTACTCAAAATGTCACATTTCCTTTTAAATGTCTTTATTCTAATGACAAAAATCCAGAGGTAACTTTTATGATAGAAAACCATCAAAAATACTTGCATTATATTACTGGGTAGCAGCACAATCACAACTGTATTTAACAATGACTTTTGGCATTTTTACTAACTAACAAATTCTACATAAAAGGAGGGGAATCTTCTGTGTTCTCTCCAAATTTGAATTCTCTCATATCAGGAATATAATTTTCTAATTCATGAATAAGATTTCCAATTTGAGAATTGACTTACCACAATCATTCTTCCATCTGCTGTGACCACTGCAACTGTACCTGAAGACTCTGGTTAAGATAAATCGATTTGTCTTTTCTGTTCAATCAACATTGCAGAGTATATTAAACGTGAACATTCTCTAATACTATCTTCAGCTTCACAATTACTTCAATTGTTAGATTTATAGGTTAACCATCAAGAAGGTGAGAAACATACTCCTAACCTTGAACAAAAACTCAATGATTCAACACTAAACTGCATTCACAACCAATCCTATCAGCAACTGCCCCCATCTAATTGGCATTCAACAGTTCTATTTAATACACAATTCAAAATCTTTGTCTTCGCATGCAAGTATTCCCAGGCCTTCAACAAGGCAGTTACATAAAGTCATAATTGACCTTGCTAACATGTATCTCTCAAACGCTACTGTCATTCATTTCTATCCCACTCACACTCAAATATTTTCTGGACCCTATCCATTATCCCGGGATGCAGGGAACTGAATGTGATCCACTCTCAAACCTTCACTATAAGGCATGGTCTGACCCCAGATGCTCAATGGAACTGAGGGGAGGGGAGGAGTGGGAACGGACAGTGAGAGTTCCACAGGATGCAGGAGCCTGACTCCAGCTCCTCAGAACAGATACAGCTATCCGGTTCAACTGACTAACACCTTTACCCTAATCCTACATTGACAATACAACACATAGAATCAAGGAATCATCCAGCACGGAAACACACCCTTCAGCCCAATTCGTTCATGCTGACCAAGATGCCCCCACATCTAATCTAGTCCCATTTGCTTGCATTTGGCCCATATCCCTCTGAACTTTTCTTATCCATGTATCTGTCCCAAGTGTCCTTTACATGTTGTTGTACCTGCCTCAACAACCTCTTCTGACAGCTCATTCCATACGCCCGAGTGAAAAAGTTGGCCTTCAGGTTCCTATTATATCTTTCCCCCTTCACCTTAAACCTATGTCTGGTTGTCGATTCCCCCACTCTGGGCATCTACCCGATTTATTCCTCTCATGATTTTATACACCTCTATAAAATTACCTCTTAGCCTCCTGTGCTCCAAGGAATAATGGTCAAGCTTGCCCAAACCCCTCTTATAGTTCAGACCCCCAATCCTAGCCACATCCTTGTAAATCTTCTCTGCACTCTTTCCAGATTAATGACATCCTTCCGATAGCAGGGCAACCAAAACTGAACACAATACTGCAAATGTGGCCTCACCAATGTCTTGTACAATTGTAACAACATCCCAACTTCTATACATGACCTGACCAATGAAACCAATGCACCAAAAGCCTTGACTACCTTATCTACCCGTGACGTTATTTTTCGGCAACCACGCATCTCAGATCCCTCTGCTCTACAATTCCCAGGGCCAGACCTTTCACTGTAAAGGTCCTGCCCTGGTTAGACTTCCCAAAATGCAACATTTCGCACTTATCTGCAGTAAACTCCATTCCCCGGCCCACCTGCCCAGTTAATCGTAATCCTTTTGTAATTTTTGATAACCATCTTCACTGTCTACCACATACTTTAGTATCACCAGCAAACATGAATCAGGCCTTGCATGTCTCATCTAAATTGTCAATATAGGCGATATCCTCTTGGACATTTTTTTGTACTACAATGAAGATGTTTTCCGATTGTGTATTAAGAGTCAGAGTGTGGATACAGGCCCTTCGACCCAACTTGCCCACACGGACCAACATTTCCCATCTACACTAGTCCCACTTGCCTGCGTTTGGCCCACATCACTCTAAGCCTGTCCTATTCGGTTACCTGACTAGTAGTGTCTTAAAAATTGTGATAGCCCCTGTCCCAAATACCTCCTCTGGCAGTTTGTTGCATACATCAACCGCCCTTTGTGTGAAATAGTTACCCCTCAGATTCCTATTATATCTTTCCCCCTTCACCTTAAAACTGGTTCTCAATTCTCAACATCCTTGTAAATCTTCTCTGTAACCTTTCCAACTTGACATCTTTCCTTGACAACATGGTGCCCAGAACTGAACACAAACATCTTATAGAACTGCAACATGACCTCAAAATCTTCTATACTCAATACTCTGACTGATGAAGTCCAATGTGTCAAAAGTATTTTTGACCACCCTATCTACAAGTGACACCACCTTCATGGAACTATGTACCTGCATGCATAGATCCCTCTGCTGTACAAGACCCCAGAGTCCTACCATTTACTGTGTAGGTTAGAATTTCCAAAATGCAATACCTAATGCCCCTGTCCCACTAAGGAAACCTGAACGGAAACCTCTGGAGACTTTGCGCCCCATCCAAGGTTTCCGTGCGGTTCCCGGAGGCTGCAGGTGGTTGCCGGAGGTTGCAGGTAGTGAAAGCAGGTAGGGAGACTGACAAAAAACCTCCGGGAACCGCACGGAAACCCTGGGTGGGCCGCAAATTTGCAGACAGCACAAAAGGTGGTGGTATTGCATATAGTGAAGATGGTTGTCAAAAATCACAGCACGATCTTGATCAGTTGGCCAGGTGGGCTGAGGAATTGTTGATTGAACAGGGAAATGTATAGGTATGTTACAAAACCTACCTGAAGCGTCATTGAGAATCTGCCCCAGGCCGTGTGCGCGATTTTGGCGCTGTTTGGAGGGGGCGGTTTTAAAACGCGATTTTTACTAGGCTGTTGCAATCGAAAATGTTCAGCCTATTAAATCATTAACGAAAAATTGCTGAAAGACCCCGTCGCAAAAGGTAATATTAGTTTTTATGGCCTTGTATAATAGTTATAGTAGTTTAAAAATCACTCTCTAAACCTGCAACCTCTCGCAGCCCCAGGGTTTTATAAAGCAAACAATTAAAGGTATGTACCTTATTTTTACATTAAAAGGGGCTTCTTAAGAACCCTTTATACAAAGTTTACTATAGCGAGTAGCTCATTTTGGGCTCTTTATATCCCGCAGTATTTTTCTGGGCATTTGAGGGCACAAATCCAGCGCAATGTGAATGTTCTAAACCAGCGCGTTAACAGGATCCCACCAGAAAGCTGATTTAAAATGGACTTTAATTTGCATCAATTGAACACTAAATTCCGTCCATTTGGCCTATAAATTAATGTAAATGAGATTTCAAAATCATGTTTTATTGTGAATTATTTATGAATATTATTTGGACACTTGGGCTATTTAAAAATGTTAATCATTTATTAAGAAATGGATAGATGTTTAGATCTAGTAATTGAAGTTTGAAATTTGCTACACTTGGGTAACTAACTAATTATATGTTTTAATTTCAGGTCATCCAAGTAAGATTATTTTATATTTGTTTCAGAATGCTTCAATCTACGATAACTGAAAATTTCATTCAGTTCTCTTAATTTTTAAGAAGGTTATGGGTTTTTGACTGCCCACGATCACAGCTTTTTTGTTATGTCCATAGAAAACCAATAGGGAACAAGATGCTAATTTCCGAGTATGAAAATGTCCATAACTTTTTAAATACTTGAGATATGAAAGTGAATTAGGTGTCAAATTAAACTTCTTTTTATGCTTTATCTGATGGGATAAATTACAGACTTGATTTTTTAAATCTCAAAATTTTGTAACATTGCTAAAATGTAATGCCCCTGTCCCACTTAGGAAACCTGAACGGAAACCTCTGGAGACTTTGCGCCCCACCCACGGTTTCCGCGCAGTTCCCGGAGGTTTTTGTCAGTCTCCCTACCTGCAACCTCTGGCAACCATCTGCAACATCTGGAAACCCCATCTGCAAATTTGCTAATCATGCCATGTACATTCTCATCCAAATCACTGATATAGATGACAAACAGTAATGGGTCCAGCACCGAACCCTGAGGCACACCACGAGTCACAGGCCTACATCTTCAAAAACTCAATCTGATTCCCGAGGCACGGCCTCCCATGAACAAAACCACTCTATCGCTACTCAGCCCTTGTCCATCTCAATGCATGTATATCCTACCCCTCAGAATGCTCTCTAGTAACTTTCCAACTACTGATCACTGGCCAACAGTTCCCAGCCTTTTCCATGCAGCCCTTCTTGAATAGAGGCACAACGTTTGCCACCGTCCATTCTCCCAGCACCTCACCTGCACTTAATGACAACTCTTAAATTTCAGTCAGGGCTCCTGCAATTTCCTCCCCAGTTGCCTACACCAATTTATATTACTCCAGCTTTTTGTGTTTATCTTATGTTTGTATCTGTTTGTCTGAAGCCACACGCATGTGGTGCTGCTTCAAGCAATGTCTTCATTATACCTGTACCTCACCGTCCTTGTGACAGACAATAAAGTAACACAATTTGACCCTGAGGTGCAGGACACTGACCGTGGCCCCTCACCGTGACCCAGACCCGGCCACTGGCCCTGTGCCGACCGCCGGACCTTCGGCCCCGGTCGCTGTCCAAGCACTAGGCTGGTACATGCCAAGGCCCTCGGTGCCAGACCTTGCATGGGTCCCGCTGGTCCCTTCCCCCGCCGCCAGTCCCCACCGGTGCCGGTGTTCCGGTCCCCGCCGCCCCCGATCGCTGCCCTGCCCCGGCCGATGCCGATGCCCTCGCCGCCGGGTCCTGCTCTCAACCACCATCGCCGCCGGTACCCACGCTGGTCCCTGCTTCTGCCCGCCCCCCTCGGCCCAAATCCCGGTCCCTGCCTCCATCCGTTGCCCGCTGGTGCCGGTCCCCGCCCCTAGCAATGGCCTAGTCCCGGCCCAAGCGTCCCGGTAGTCCATGTCCCGGGCCCGGTGTCCGGGCGCCGCCAAGGATACGGTTGATGTAGTTCTCGAGAGCCGATGTCATGGCGGCGCGAGCGGCGGCCGTTCCCGCTCACTGGCGGCGCGCGGCCCCGAGCAGCCAACGGCCGAGCGCGCGCCCCCCACGTAGCGCCGCCCCCGCCCCACGCCCCGCCCCGCCCCGCGCAGCCCCGCCCCCGCCCCGCGCAGCCCCGCCCCCGCCCCCACGCAGCCCCGCCCCGCCCCCCCCCGCGCCCCGCGCCCCCGCGCAGCCCCGCCCCCGCCCCGCGCAGCCCCGCCCCCGCCCCCCCCGCCCCAGCCCCGCCCCCGCCCCACGCAGCCCCGCCCCCCCGCCCCACGCAGCCCCGCCCCCGCCCCGCGCAGCCCGCCCCCGCCCCACGCAGCCCCGCCCCCGCCCCACGCAGCCCCGCCCCCTCCCCCGCCCCCGCCCCGCGCGCCCCGCCCCCGCCCCACGCAGCCCCGCCCCCGCCCCACGCAGCCCCGCCCCCGCCCCACGCAGCCCCGCCCCCCCCCACCCCCCGCCCCGCCCCCGCCCCACGCCCCCGCCCCCCGCCCCACGCAGCCCCGCCCCCGCCCCACGCAGCCCCGCCCCCGCCCCACGCAGCCCCGCCCCCCGCCCCACGCGGCCCCGCCCCCGCCCGGCGGCTCAATGGACGGCAGACACTGTACACGGTGTGGAGGGGGCAGCCCAGCGCCTCAGGTAGCGTCTCTGCACAACATGGGGAGGGGACGTGCTGCACCTTCTTTAATCTTCTTTCAAATGAAGACTACTTTAATTATATTGATTGCCATGTATATCTGTCCATTCGACTTCATTGGAAGCCCTAACTTCGTTTCTGAAGATATGAAAGTGAAATAGGTGTCAAATTAAACTTATTTTTATGCTTTATCTGATGGGATAAATTGCAGACTTTTGATTTTTTAAAATCTCAAAATTTTTTAACATTGCTAGATACATGGGATAGGAAAGGTGCAGGCTTCCCTCTCGATATTCGCTCTTCGAAGTTAGGGCCATTTTCGTACTCGGAAAATAGCATCATAGGGTGATTTCATGAAAGGTCACTGGATCATAGATCCTCAGCCACGTGGACGCAAAATTTAACTGGGGTACAAACGTCACTTCCGGTACGTGTTATTGATGCTGGAAACGTGTACTTTCACACCCGTTAAAACCGCGAAATCGGCCCGTTTTTGAGCTGTAAATAACTGCCAGTTGGGGTGACCATGATGCACAGTTATCTTACTTTAGACTCCAGAAGATAAAGAAAAACGAAGGTAAAGAGGGAGCTGAAGGGGCAACAACAGCGGAAGTGGTTAGCAAACATTGGCCGTGGAGATATAAAGATAGAAAATATCGGGAATTATCGCCAATGAAAGAGCTGCATACTGCCATTAGCAATCAACAGACGCACAACCCCGAGGCAGCCTTCATTGTTGCGGGTGACTTCAATCACTCTAACCTGAAGACTGTACTCCCCAAATTCCACCAACATGTATCCTTCCCCACTAGAGTAGACAAGACACTGGACAAAGTCTACACCAACATGGCTGAAGCTTACAAAGCCATCCCCCTCCCCCACCTTGGTCAGTCTGATCACGTCTCATTGTTCCTGCTCCCTAAGTACTCCCCACTCATCAGACGGGTTAAACCAACTGTGAGGACAGTTAAAGTCTGGTCAGAGGAAGCGGACTTCACACTTCAGCAGTGTTTTGGAAACACTGACTGGAAGGCATTTGCAGCCCAGGCCACCCTTGACTCCCACACGGACATTGATTCCTACACATCCTCTGTTCTGGACTTTATAAACTCCACCATCAATAGTGTCACCTCCCTCAAACAGGTGACCATATACCCGAATCAGAAGCCATGGATGAACAGCGAGGTCAGGCTACTGCTGAAAGCACGGGACACCGCTTTCAGGTCAGGCGATGCTCGAGCCTACAGTTCATCCAGGGCTAACCTGAAGAGGGGCATCAGGAAGGCCAAGCACTGCCATAAGCTCAGGATTGAGGAGCACTTCAACAATAACTCCGACCCCCGACGCATGTGGCAAGGCATCCAGGCCATCACGGACTACAGACCCTCCAACACCACCCCCACATCCAGCGACGCCTCCTTCCTTGAGGAACTTAATCACTTCTATGGCCGCTTCGACAGGGACAATCTAGAGACAGCCATCAAGGCTGTGCTACCTGCCGATCACCAACCCCTCACACTCACCCCCTACGACGTATACGTGGCACTGAGTAGGACTAATGCACGTAAAGCTGCTGGCCCTGACGGCATCCCCGGGCGCGTGCTCAGGGCCTGTGCTGCGCAGCTGACAGACGTCTGGACTGACATCTTCAACCTGTCACTTGCCCAAGCAGTTGTCCCCACTTGCCTTAAAACCACCTCCATCGTGCCAGTGCCAAAACACTCCACTGCGGCAAGCCTCAACGACTTCCGCCCAGTTGCACTTACCCCCATCATCACCAAGTGCTTCGAGAGGCTGGTCCTGGCACACCTCAAAAGCTGCCTACCCCCCACACTGGATCCCTATCAGTTTGCCTACCGCAAGAACAGGAGTACGGAGGATGCCATCTCAACGGCACTTCACTCCGCCCTCTCCCACCTCGACAACAGAGACACTTACGTAAGAATGCTGTTCATCGATTACAGCTCAGCATTCAACACCATTATACCATCAAAACTGATCACCAAACTCGGTAACCTGGGCATCGACCCCTCCCTCTGCAACTGGATACTGGACTTTCTAACCAACAGACCCCAGTCTGTGAGGTTAGACAAGCACACCTCTTCAACCCTCACCCTGAACACCGGCGTTCCACAGGGCTGTGTGCTGAGCCCCCTCCTCTACTCCCTCTTCACCTATGACTGCACACCTGTACATGGTACTAACACCATCATCAAGTATGCAGATGATACAACGGTGATTGGCCTCATCAGCAACAACAATGAGTTGGCCTACAGGGAGGAGGTCCAGCACTTAGCAACATGGTGCGCTGACAACAACCTGGCCCTTAACTCCAAGAAGACCAAGGAGATCATTGTAGACTTCAGGAAGTCCAGAGGCGGCACGCACACCCCCACCCACATTAACGGGACGGAGGTGGAACGTGTTTCTAGCTTCAGGTTCCTGGGAGTCAACATCTCCGATGACCTCTCTTGGACCCACAATACCTCTACTCTGATCAAGAAGGCTCATCAGCGTCTCTTCTTCCTGAGGAGACTGAAGAAGGTCCATCTGTCTCCTTAGATCCTGGTGAACTTCTACCGCTGCACCACCGAGAGCATCCTTACCAACTGCATCACAGTATGGTATGGCAACTGCTCTGTCTCCGACCGGAAGGCATTGCAGAGGGTGGTGAAAATTGCCCAACGCATCACCGGTTCCTCGCTCCCCTCCATTGAGTCTGTCCACAGCAAGCGTTGTCTGCGGAGGGCGCTCAGCATCGCCAAGGACTGTTCTCACCCCAACCATGGACTGTTTACCCTCCTACCATCCGGGAGGCGCTACAGATTTCTCCGTTGCCGAACCAGCAGGTCGAGGAACAGCTTCTTCCCGGCGGCTGTCACTCTACTCGACAACGTACCTCGGTGACTGCCAATCACCCCCCCCCCCCAGGACACTTATTATTATTTATTCAAATCATGTGCTATGTCGCTCTTCCAGGGAGATGCTAAATGCATTTCGTTGTCTCTGTACTGTACACTGACAATGACAATTAAAATTGAATCTGAATCTGAATCTGAATCTGGTTTTCTCACTGCATTTCATCAAAAGTAAGGCATTATGTTTTATCTTTATTAATTTGTTATATAAAAAGTTTTAAAAGTGAAAAATCCATCATTAAAATTGCAAAATCTTCCATGGTTCTCAGGTGGGTTTTAACATACAAAAAGAAAATGCTTCTGAAGCTACATTTACCATTTAAATAATCGTAAACCAAAAATGCGTTTTGAAATGAATTTTACTCAGATGCAAGCTAAGGAATGGGATAATTGTCAGCTGTTAATTGGACAAAATCAGGACATTTTATTATTATTATCCAATTAACAGCTGACAATTCCAGAACAGCGTCTGGATGCCGATCAGCCGTTATTGCACCTCAGGTAAGCTTGGATCTGGAACCCACAGAGGAGGACATAATTGAAATGCAAGGTAAGGCAACCTTTGCAGAGCAAACAATGTGGAGACAAAGGGGAGCTAAGCAGAACTTGGAGGGCATGTGGACTACTGAAGAAGGATTGTTGGTAGCACCCACACCATTGCTGACCATTCTTATTTCAGAAGCACCTGGTTTAGACCATTGCGCAAGGGGGAAAGTAATAAGAAAGGTAAAAAAGGATGGGTTTTGGTCACCCTATTTACAGGCTTCGGCAGACCACATTTTGTCACGGTGTTAGGTATGTGCTCAAAACAATGTTAGAAAAGGAATAATAATAGGTCACATACCTGTGCCCGAAAGGCCATTTAGGCACCTGGTGATCGACTATGTGGATATGATAAAGACGTTAAGAGGGAAAAGGTACATGCTAGTAGTGATCGATAGATTTTGCCAGTGGGTGGAGGCAGTACCTTCCAAAGATTTAGGTGCAGGGGCTGTAGTAAAGTTTCTGACGAATGAAGTAATCCCAAGGTTCCTAAGGTTTGGTATACCTACAGAAATTAGCTCCGACAACGGATCAGCTTTTATTCAGAAAGTAGTCAAGCTGGTGCTGCAGGCCCTAAGAGTGAAACAAAGGTTTGGGTGTGTGTACCACACTCAGTCACAGGGCATGGTGGAAATAAATATTGAGACGTAATGCCAATAGTGTCCCTCCACACTACGACCTGGAAACCATCAACATGGCAGATATGGCCTGGTAACTCCGTCACCTCACCAGGGTTAGGGGAACAAGTGTGAATCCGTAGAGACCTTGGGGCAGGGAACGGCGATAGCTCGGCCGAATGGGTCGTCCAGCGTCCACAGGCATCGGTCAACCCGCGAGGCATGGGTCGACCCGCGAGGCATGGGTCGACCTGCGAGGCATCACCGCTGTCGCGAGGCTTCACCGCTGCCGCAGCCGAGGCCTCACCGCTGTCTACGCCCCACTCATGCCTCGGCATTTGCTTTAAGTGTTTCAATAAATGAAATTTGTTAACATACTAATGTTAAGTAATGGAAATAACATGACTCACAATGAAAATGTTGAATGGAATATCCTATATACTTAAAACAATAATAATTTATTTTTGAACTGGTTTTTTGCACAGATTCCTAGGTACAGGTAGAATAAAAAATCAGCTGAAAACAAGACATGCGTGCAGAAAGAGAAATAACTCCATAATAGTGCAAGGAGTGGACTGTTGTGTTCATTGTCAAGGTAGGATTAGCACTGTACAGGTTGATTCTAGAACCTGATAGTTGTAGGAAAGTAGCTGTTCCTGAACATGGTGGTATTAGACCTCAAGCTTCTGTACTTCCTACCCGATGGTAGTAGCGAGAAGAGGGCATGTCCAGGATGGCGGGGATCCTGATGATAGATGCCACTTTCATGGGGCAGTGCCTCATGTGGCTGCTTTCGATGGAGGGAAGGATTATACTCATGATGGACTTGGCGGAGTCCACCACTCTCTGCTGCCTGGCAGGTCAGGCAGCATTTTGGGGACTGAATGGACAGGTGATTTTTTAGATTGGATCCTTCTTCAGACTGAGAGAAGGGCCTGTACATTTCCAGATGCTGCCTGACCCACAGAGTTCCTCTAGCACTTTGTGTTTTTCTCAAGATTCCAGCAACTGCAGTTAATGTGGGAAGTATTGTTGAGTGTTTCTGCCTGCTGCTGCCCCACAGAATTATCTCCAAATACCTTGATTCCATCCAATCCCCCCCTTGTCTAATAACTTCCAACCTACATCTGACACCTCACACACTCTGCAACTCTTCAATAACGTTAAATTTCTAGGTCTTGTCCTTACCATCGACGTCCACTCGCAATACACCTACATCCTCCACCAGGAAGGTTTGAAGGCCCTCAGGTTCTTGAACTGAAACCCTTTCAGTCTTCCTCAACCAACACTCTTATCCACCTGGTGGAACTTGGCCTCAACTAGATTCCGCTGTTGTTAGATTTGTCAGAAAATAAGCTTGAATGCTACTATGTTGTGAGGTTAAAGTCAGAAAAATAAAAAATATAAACATTATAAACATTTCAGTAATTTTGTCCTTGGAATTATTAATTTGTCGTAAAATCCTAAATGATTGTTGATATGTTTTCAGAATGGGAAAACGATTGTAATTATTTCGCGGCTTTGTCCATGTATCACCAGATCTATGATAATATAATTTAATCTTAAATCTGCCCACTAAAATATCTAACAAGCACGGCCAGCTGTCACCACCAGTTTCTCAAGGGCATTCAGGAATGGGCAGCAAATGCTCATCTTGCCAAGAAACGGCAACTTACTGTGAATGATTAAAATTACTGCAATAACTGTCTGTCTAGCTCATGTAATATGTTTGTCTTTTTAAAACGTCTCAATAAATAATTAAGAGTGGACTGCTTGGGCAGCAATTAGTCAGATTAGATTTGCCCAGCTACTTATGAGAAAATTAGGTGGCTAGGTAGCTTCTCCAGAACCACAGCTTTAGCTGTAATAATAGTCAATAGTCCTACAGCAGGGATGTCTTTTCCCTCTATTTCGGAGCATTCAGATTGAAAGTATTTTAATCTAACAATTTAATGGTGATTTCATAAGGCTATACTGTTTTACTTGAAGGACCGTTCAAGGAAATGGCAAGTTGCTCTTTGATATTATTTGTAAATAACTAAACTTTCCAAAAATATTACAGAAACTATATCGGACTATTGTGCAGGAGTAGTATTTATTTGTATTGACATCAATCTAAAGGTAATGAAATACCACATATACCACAATTTATTTCCACAAATATAATAAAGAATAGGATTTCATTAATTCTATTCCAATTATCTTTTCTCACAAGATTAGAATATCTCCCAACTCCTGAAATGAATCAAGGAAAATTAAAATCTCTTGCCATTTCGAGAACATAATCTGTGTCTTTCTTTTGTGTGTGATTTTTTTTGATAGCACAGTACAGAATTTATCTTCCAAATAATGCTTAATCATCGCTGCCATTTCCAATCTGTTCATTCCTAACTAAATAAACAGCTAACAGGGATAAGGAGACTCCCAATTTCTATAAAGGAACCAAGCATGGAAGTGCTGAAATTTCTATGTTTCTATGTAAGGCTGTGCAGCCATTATCCACCCTTGCCTTCCTTCTGTTATCTCCTATCATAGAACTAGTCTTCAGCACATTCCATTGATATCATGAAATGTCAGAGTGGAAACATAGAAAATAGGTGCAGGAGTAGACCATTTGGCTCTTCGAGCCAGCACCGCCATTCAATATGATCATGGCTGATCAGGAAGATGAAGACATCCCTGCTGTAGGACTATTGACTATTATTACAGCTAAAGCTGTGGTTCTGGAGAAGCTACCTAGCCACCTAATTTTCTCATAAGTAGCTGGGCAAATCTAATCTGACTAATTGCTGCCCAAGCAGTCCACTCTTAATTATCTACAAAGTGATGGAAAGCGCTATCAAGCAGCAATTACTTTTTAACCTGCTCATTAATGGTCAAATTGGGTTTTGTCCATACCACTTGACACCAGACCTTGTCACCATCTTGGACCAATTATAGACGATGAGATGAATTCTAGAAGCGAGGTGAGAGTCGCTCTCCTTGACATTAAGGCAGCATAAAACTGATTGTGGACGTTTGCTAAAATGACAGAAATAGGGAACAAAGGAAAAACAATGCCATAAAAAAAAAGAAAATATTGGAAACTCAAAATGCCAGGCAGAATCTATGCTGAGAAAAATAGTTAACATTTCAAGTTGATGATCTTTCGTTACTATTCCAGGTTTTCAACTGAAGTATTTTGCTTTAGAAATGGATGATGTCAAACGTGCAAACAAGGAAAGTGGTTGTGGTTGTTGGAGGATCGGTCATCCTAGCCCCATGGCATCATTGAAGGAGGATAGACACAAAATGCTGCAGTAACTCAATGGGATAGGCAGCATCTCTGGAGAGAGGGAATGGGTGATGTTTCGGGTCAAGACGCTTCTTCAGACTAGTCCAGGGAAAGGGAAACGCGAGATATAGAAGGTGATGTAAAGAGATATAGAACGAATGAAAGAAAGATATGCAAAAAAGTAATGATAATAAAGGAAACAGGCTTTTGCTGTTTGCTATGTGAGAATGAGAACCTGGTGCGACGTGTGTGTGTGAGTGGGGGGAATACAGAGAGAGGGAGCACAAGGGTTACTTGAAGTTAGAGAAATCAATTATACCACTGGGTTGTAAGCTGCCCAAGCGAAATATAAGATGCCGTTCCTCCAATTTGCGAATAGCCTCACTCTAACAATGGAGGAGACCTAGGACAGAAAGGTCAGTGTGGGAATGGGAATTAGAATCCTCTGACATTTTCGCCGCCTCCAATGGGATCCCACCACGTCATATCCCATCTCCACTTCTTTCCGCATTCCACAAAGACCTTCCCTCCGCAACTCCCTGGTTAACTCATCCCTTCCCACCTAAACCACCCCCTCCCCAGTGGTATAAATATTGATATCTACAACTTCAAGTAACCCCTGCACTCTCTCTCTCTCTATCCCTCCCCCACCCAAGTCGCACCAGATTTTAGTTCTCACCTAGCAAACAGCTAATAATGGCCTGTTTCCTTGATCATCATTACATTTTTGCATATGTTCATTCATTTGTTCTATACCTCTCTACATCACTATCTATATCTCTCGTTTGCCTTTCCCCTGACTAGTCTGAAGAAGGGTCTCGACCCAAAACGTCACCCATTCCTTCTCTCCAGAGATGCTGCCTGTCCCACTGAGTTACTCCAGAATTTTGTGTCCATCTTTGGTTTAAGCTAGCATCTGCAGCTCTTTCCTATGCATCATTTAAAGGAATTTCTCAGAGCAGTGCTCTCAGCGCATCTATCTTCAACTGCTAAATTATGTGTCAGTTTGTCAAGAGTGAGTCATTGCTTGTTTAATGACATGCATTTACATGTAGTTTCCCAAATTAACCATACATGCCTTTATTTGTTTGCTTGGTTCAGATTTTAAACCCTGGTTTGAGACTGAACTAAATTGATTCCAGTTTATATGTAAGAATCTATCATATTGTGACTTTAGTTCCTTCAGGGCCCAGTCACGACTAGATCAATTAACATTTTTCTCCTACACTGTTCTAGATGTACTGTAAACCCAATCTAGAGAACATTTCTTATACGCTTCACAAATTCATCCTCCGCACTTTTACTGCTCATTTGGCTTGGAAGTACATATGTAAATCAAAGTCCCCTGTGATTATTGTGTTAGCTTTGATACAAACATCATGCAACACTATTTATTTCTATTTACAACGACATTTCATCTTTTGTATAAAGAGCCTTCAATTTTGTTTTTTTAACCATATTCCCAACCCTCTTATTGAAAATATACTCATACTTTTCTCTGCACAATCCCTTCCTGACACTGGTTATCATTACACATGTTTGCTACCCTGCTCTGTATCTCTGTCCTTCATAGATTTTCCTTCATGTAAATCTTTCCACCTTGACCAAAAAAACAACCTTTATCTACAGCCATTGTTATTTAATTCACCAGAGTACTGGATTATTGCAACCCAATTTATAAATTTGTAAGTGATCGGAGCAGAATTAGGCCATTCAGCCCATCAAGTCTACTCTGGCGTTCAATCATGGCTGATCTACCTTTCCCTCTCAACCCCATTCTCCTGCCTTCTCCCCATAACCCCTGATAGATGTTTTGCCTCAGTAGAACTACACCCTCTTTTCCCCAATGCCAGTGAATTGAAGCCCACGTCTCCTCCAACAGTCTCTATGCCACATGTTCAATCCTTTGCTCTGCAAACTTGAATAGGTTTTGGGTAATAACTCAAAGATTGTTTCCTTTTGTGATTCTGTTCATATTCTTTCAACAGAAGCTACTTATTTGTCATTTTTTGTGATTCGGTTCCCGCATGGATCACAACCATTGGATCTTACTCATCAAGCATTAATTTCCTATCCAGCCTCAAGAAGGTGTCCTTGACCATGGCATCAGGCGCGTAAAATAACCTTCGGGACTCATACTCATAACCTCAGAGAATAGTATGCATCCCGCTAACTATAGTGTCCCCTATTGCCACTGTATCTACTTTCACTCTCCAACTTCAATAGCCTATCGTGACTCTATGACCATTGCTGTGGTCAGTGTTAAACACTCTGCAGGTTCTGCTCTCATTCACATATGCTACAAGCATCTCATAAATGTTGGGCAAATGCAAGGGATGAGGTCATAGAATCATAGAGTCATGGGGTGGTACAGCACAGAAAGATGCTCTTCAGCCTGACCATTTCACCTGACCATTTCATGCCAAGCTTTCTTCCACCTGCATATTTTCTTCGGGATTCCTGGTCCTGCCTCTCTTGTGGTCGCAATCTCTTTCTCCTTTGACTGGCCAATTGGGTCTGAAGAAGGGTCTCAACCCAAAATGTCACCCATTCCTTCTCTCCAGAGATGCTGTCTGTCCCGCTGAGTTACTCCAGCATTTTGTGTAAACTAGCATCTGCAGTTCCTTCCTACGCAATTGGAACAAAGTAACCAGTAACTTTCCAACTTCCTGATTCATTGCACTGTCCATTTCTCACACTCCAGCTTATCAACTCTGAGCCACAATGGAGATAAATAATGCACACGTTGTTGCCATGGATCCAAATGGTCTCCATGAAATCCATACACTGCAGCCATATCACAATATCTGCTCTGCCTGTTTTAAAATATATAATACATTTAATTATTTAATTATATCACTGTCACTTTAGCCTCACTGAAGTCTCTTACACATCAGAATCACGCACTCCGGGGAAAACACTTAAGAAATGTTGTTAAAAATCACATTCTGAAACCTTTTCCCAGGTTTTAGTGAATTTTGATTTTGCTGACTTAAAAAGCCAATTCTAACTGGTTACCTAATCTTCTGGGAAACTAAAGGCTACTTGTTTCCAAATAACCACTAGGAATTAACTTTGATTCTGAGTTACAGAGTCATTTAGGAGGAGGAGCCATCTTGGGGAACGGCTGCTAACTTTGACTTTTGAGAAATTGACTTTTTAATGTGGGGGGTAGGGGGCAATTTTACTTCTTGGTCCCTACCTGGTCGGTGAGGCAGCTTTTTCTCCGGGCTGCCCATCGACCCATCCTCGTGGCCTACCAGCGGGCTTGGAGCGCCGTTTCCTGGCGGGGACCGCCCAGCACCTCGGCTTCGGTGGCGGCACAGCGCTGGAGCGCTATCGTGGAGCAGAGCGGGCGATGCCTTGCCTGGGTCGCCACGCTGGATGGACGCGCTGGAGCTCCAGTGAGCTGTGACCGCCGAGATCAACACCTCCGGGCTGCGGGTCTGCGGAGCGGAGCGGGCGGTGCCGACTTCAACATCGGGAGCCTGGGTGCTCCAAACCGGCCTTGTCGGCTTCGGAAGCCGCGGTCCCCAGTCAGGAAGCGGCCGTTCCGGGTGGTCCAGCCGCTGAGAGGACTCTCCCGACGCCGGGTCAACACCACCCGGCCAGAACGGCCAGGAACATCGGGCCTCCGTAGAGGCAATTGCGGTGGCCTCAATAGGCCTGACTTTGGGTGAACTGGGGATGGGGACTGGACATTGTGCCTTCCCTCACAGTGGTAATCTATTGTGGGGGGATGATTTTTTTGTCTGTAAGTAAACCTGTTAGTCTTTGTCCAAGATGGCTGTCGGAAGGGAGAGTGGACGCTGGCACGCTTTAGCTGCCGCCGCTCTCTCTTCACACTGTGTTTTTGAATTTTTTTGTTTTTGGACTGAATTCTGTTTTTAATTTGTGTCTCTGTGATGTCTTTATTATTTATTTTATTCTGATTATATGTTTTATTATTCTTGTTAATCTCTGTAAGGTGTCCTTGAGATTTCTGAAAGGCGCCCAAAAATAAAATTTATTATTATTATTATTATTATTATAAAATTAAAATAAAATTATCCCCCTTACCGAAATCTACACTCTTTGGATACCGCAGTCATAGGATGCTGTGCTAAAAAGACACCATGCACTTGATAACATGCAGCAGATGATTCATCTCCGGACATGTCAAGCTTTCCCTTCAGCAACAGTGCATACTGTATTTAGGGAGCATGATGGAATACTGTCCACTTGCTTAGATGAGTGCACTTCCAACAGCTGCCAGATTAAAGTTGTTCATTTGACTGACACTCCATCCATTCCCTAAATATTCCTTCCACCAACAGTGCTCCAAGTTGACAATGTGTGCAACCTCTAACTCCAACAAGATAGGAACAATAGGAGAACATCACCATTTACAGATTCTCCTGACTCTCACCATGACAGGCAGAAGGGGGGCTATGTGAGGATGCTGTTCATAGACTTCAGTTCAGCCTTCAACACGATAGTCCCCACCAGACTTGCTGAAAAGCTGCTGGAATTGGGGCTCAACACCCCCCTGTGTGCCTGGGTCCTGGACTTTCTCACTGCCAGGCCCCAGGTAGTCAAGTTGGGAGGAAATACATCGAAGTCCCTCACCCTGAGCACAGGATCCTCCCAGGGTTGTGTCCTCAGCCCCCTACTGTACTCCCTGTACACACATGACTGTGTGGCTAGGTTCAATTCAAACTCGATAATCAAGTTTGCTGATGACACTGTGGTGGTGGGCCTGATCTCCGCTATCGATGAGAAGGCCTACCGGGAGGAGGTGACTGATCTCGTACTCTGGTGTCAGGCCAACAGCCTCCTCTTGAATGTCAAAAAAACTAAAGAACTGATCGTGGACTTTAGGAGGGCACAATATCCGAGGACATACACACCATTGAAGATAAATGGGGACACTGTGGATAGGGTGAGCTGCTTTTAATACCTGGGAGTCCACATCTCAGAGGATCTCACATGGACATCACACGTTGCAGGACTGGTGAGTAAGGCAAGCAGTGCCTTTACCACCTCAGGCAATTGAGGAAATTCAGAGTGTCCGGAAACATCACGATTTGGTTTGGGAACTGCTCTACCCAGGACAAGAAGGCTCTGCCGAGAGTAGTGCGTTCGGCCGAACTATGGGAACACACGCCCCCCTGCAGGAACTATACATCAGAAGGTGCAACTCCAGAGCCATAAAGATAATGGGAGACCGCTTCCACCCCAGCAACGGACTGTTCCAGCTGCTACGGTCAGGCAAACACCTCCGTTGCCATGCTGTGAAAACGGAAAGGATGAGAAGGAGTTTCTTCACAGAGGCCATTAAGACATAAACTCCTATCTCACCAGGGACTAACTTTACTGTACCAATTTACTGTTGTGTGGTGTCTTTTTAAAATTGTTGTTTTTTCTTTTTTTTCCTCCCACAAATATGTAATATGTGAATATGTGATCCTGTTCCATTCTGTTTTGTAGTTTTTTTTTGCACAATCCGCAAGCATTGCCACTTTTTACTTCACTGCACATCTCGGATGTGGATATGAAGAATAAACTTGACTTGACGTGGAACTATATTGACATTCTTTCAGCATTGCTGGGTCTAAATCCTGGAATTCCATACTGTAGAATGGTGAGAATATCTTCACAAGAAGGGCACCAAGAAGCTCTGTAGGGTAATTTGTGATGGCAAAGCAAGTGACCTCCAAATCCCAATTAAGTAATAAATAAAATAGTCATCTCATTAACGTTCTACAATAAATGCAGAACTATTATTACTCTAAGACCTACCAATTCTGACATATCTTCACGCTTTATATCTAAAACCATGACTAATAATTTCATTTGAGCTAATAACAGCTCAAAATAATAATTAGCAAATACTGGCACACACTTTGTGACCTGTGATATCAAGATATTTAAATTAATTTTATCATTTTTTATGCTAAATATATTGTGCACTAACTTCCCATTACCTGCAATTAAATAAATCATTCCACTTGTAATGCTCTGTTGCCATAGTTATGACTCTTTTTATCACAAATCGCTCAGTAGGCAGTCTTCAACCTTTAACAAACCTTAAGCCAGTCATTTTGCTCAATATAAATAATAAAGTACATACATATTTTGAAACCGCATTGCTAATTTTGATCTTAGGACTTTAGAAATATCAAATAAGAACATTATTGCTAACAAGTCTCCTTATACATAATTCAGTTTTTAAATTGCTTAATAAAGGAAAATATATGATATAAATATAATTTTGGTAGTAATAGACTTTGTTATATACTTGACAGAAATGCTCTTAATAAATTTGATAATGCATTACTAATCTACCATTTATAGTTCCTGCACAATTACTGTAAGTATAGAGCCCTGGCCAGTCCACACCAGGAATATTCTCTGCAAATCTGGAATTCCTACCAGAGAAAGAACTAATTATGATTGAACAGGGTTCATCAGATTAATTCCTGGGATAGGGATTTTCCCTGCGAAGAGAGATAATACAGACATGACTAACCTGGATTTTTAAAGAACGAGAGAGGATCTTATTGAAAGAAACAGACATTTACTTAAGCATTGATAGAGTAAATGCAGGGATGCTGTTTCCCCCCCATGACCATGGCATTTAGAAACAGGAGTTAGGGTCTTTGAATAAGAAGTCAGCCATTCAGGGTTTCAATAAGAAATGTTCCCACCCAGAGTTTAAAGAACCTTTGGCATATTTTACCCAAGAGGATAGACAAGGGTCAGTCACTGAGCTTCTTCAATACAGTGATTGATGTGGGTTTTTTTGGATATTAATAGAATCAAGGAGCATGGGGCCAGTATAGGAAAATAAAACCGAGGTAAAAGATTAGCCATGATCTTATTGAACGGCTGATCAGATGCAAGGGGTTAAATTGCTTACTACTGTGTGCATGTTTTATGTCCTAATCCCAACACTGTTAAGATTGTTGGTTATCTTTCTCTCTCTCATATATATTTCCTAGACTAAGTGGGACCCGTTGGGCCGAAATTAGTGGTTTCAGGCGGGCCAAACAACTCATTTCATTTCATTTCCAATTGCATTGCAGTTTCAAGCACAGGGCAGGCCGAATAGCTCATTGCATTTTCATTTCACTTCCATTGCCGTTGCAGTTTCAAGCACAGGGCAGGCCAAGCCAAACAGCTCATTGCATTTTCACTTCACTACCATTGCCATTGCACTTTCAAGCACAGGGCAGGCTCAAGCCAAACAGCTCATTGCATTTTCACTTCATTTACATTGCCACTGCACTTTCAAGCACAGGTCAGGCTCAAGCCAAACAGCTCATTGCATTTTCACTTCATTTCCATTTCCATTGCCATTGCACTTTCAAGCACAGGGCAGGCTCAAGCCAAACAGCTCATTGAATTTTCACTACATTTCCATTGCCATTGCAGGTTCAAGCACAGGGCAGGCCCAAGCCAAACAGCTCATTGCATTTTCACTTCATTTCCATTGCCATTGCAGTTTCAAGCACAGGACAGGCCAAACAACTCATTTCATTTTCATTAAGGGCTAACAAATCATTTATTCAAGTACTTTGCATACTCACAGTGTTCTGTAGTTTCCCAGCTCAGACAGAGAGTCATGACCTCTCCCTCGCCATCTTGCAGACAGACTGAGCCATGCCCACACTTCTATGGTTTATAGCCCCTCCCCCTCCCACCAGAAGGGGCTTGGCCTTCATGGCGGTGATTGACAGGAGAGAGAATCTCAAGATTTTTTTAAACAGTAATAAGTCATTTATTTTTCCTCCATGGGAAAAATCCTCGGGGCCTGCGCAGCGGAGGAGGAATCTGAGTAAGATGGCCAAAAAATCACAGCGATATGTGGTAGTGTTTTTTCTAAAATCAAAGCACAGTGCAAACAGGAAGTGGTCAAGATGACACTTTTAATTATATAGATATCTATATTACTAAAAGTCTGTTCTTGACCGGTTTTGGCCATCTGTGCTGCGATTTCCGAGAGAACGCCGCCACCTACGGCCGTCATTTTTGGCCACCTTGCTCAGAGCCCCCCCTCCGCCGTATGTGTGCCGAGGATTTTTCCCGTCGATGAAAAATGACAGAGATATTAATGATTTTACAAAATTCCCCATTCTCTCTGCTGCCCCCGCTGGCGGCAGGGGGGAGGGACTATAAAACCAGGAAGTAGTGTGCCTCAATCAGTGTCTGCAAGCTGGAGGAAGGCAGAGGGTCACGTTTCTCTGAGCTGTGAATAACACTGAACACATGTCTACTCAAATGTAAGTGTCCTTAGTGGTTCTAAAACACTTGCAGAATGTGTCTATTGGTTCTAAAATGTTTGCAAAAAGTGTTTATTGGTTCTAAAATGTTTGCAAAAAGTGTCTCTTTTGGTTCTACAATTGTTACGACTCCCGAATGCAGGTACTTCAGAGTCGCGTAACATAATTCAAAAACCAGGTTCAAGTTCAAAAATAGTTTTAATTATTCAATGGAACACAAAACCCAAACCTGATTTAAACAACCCAGTCAGGGATATGGATGGACTAACAAACAATTAAACAGTGCTCCAGCCAGCCACGTAATGGACCGTCGAACCAGAGACTCTAAAACCTGCCTAAAGAGATATAACCCTGAAACAAAATACACGAAACACTAAGGTCAGCCCTTTATCCATCCCAATTCAATATTTGTTAACAAGTAATGGTGAAAGTACACAAAGTTCTATGCCATGTGGCCAGGCCTTCTGCAGCTCACACCAGCAGACTGCTCACAAGTCAGGGTCGATGAAGAAGAGAGAGAGTCCTGGGAGTCTCTGGTATTTAAGCTTCAGAAGAGTCACCCGTCACCTGACGCAGCTTGGCCAATCGGTTACAGGAGCCTTTTAACCCCTTGATTCGAGACTCACAGCCACGAGGCCTGCACTCGGGAGAGAAACAGAGAAAGGTAAGTACATAGCATTCACCTGGGGGGCGGGGAGCGCCTAAAAACAATGCTTGCAGAATGTGTGTTTTTTTATTCTAAATGGTTCTCTCCCCCTTTTCTCTCTCCCCCCCTCGCCTCCTCCCCTTGCCTCCTCTCCCCCCCCCCCTCTCTCCCCCCTCTCCTCTCCCCCCTCTCTCTCCTCCCTCTCCCCCTCCTCCTCTCCCCTCCCCCCCTCTCTACCCTGCAAGTTCGCCCCCTCCCTCTCAGTGAGATCTCCTTTCCCCTCCACTCCTCTTGACCCCCCCTCTCCTCTCCCGCCCCCCACTCTCTATCTCCCCTCTTTTTAGCTCCCCCCCCCTCCACCCCCTAGTGTGTTTGTGACCCTGAATGCTTCCCCAAAATCCCCCCCCTCCACGCACCCCTACCCCCTTCTCTCCACAGACCTAACGGGACTGTCCCCTCTCAGTAGACCCTCTCCCCTATTCCCCTCTATATAGATTATCTATCTGTTACTAAAAGTCTTTTGGTTCCTCCCTCTCGGTCCCCCCATCTGTCACCCCCTTCAAGTCCCTCACCCCCTGCCCAGTCACCCCCGAGAGAACCCCCCGTCTACCCTCTCCTCCCCCCCTCCCCCTCTCCCCCTCCCCCCCTCCCCCCCCCTTTATCTCTCCCCTACCAAACAAAAGATGTTAAACCTGTGTTCCAGCCCCAATCCCCCATTTTTCCAACCCTCCCCCCCTCCCCGGCAGGTCAGCCCCCACTCCCCCAATAAATCCCCTCCACACCCCCTACCCTCTTCCCTCCCAGGCCTTCCCCCCCCTCTCCCCACCTCTCCCCCTTCAAGCATCCCCTCTCAGCATCCAGCCCCCCGGTCTCTCTCCCCCTCACTCTCACCCTCTCTCTCTACTCCCCTCCTTTCTCCCCTCACCCTCCCTCCCAATTCTCCTCTCCAGCCTCCTCTCCCTCTTGCCCCTCTCTCTGTGTCTCTGTCTCTCTCTCTGTCTCTGCCCCTTCTCTCTCTGCCCTCACTCTCTACCCCTGCCCCCCCCCCCCCTCTCTAGGGGTGACTGCAAGTTGGGGGCTATGCGTCAGTAGATACGGTGGTTATGGGGTAAAAGGAGCAAATTAATAATATCAATATTATATCAAGGGGGGGTAATTATCGTGAGTGCGGGAGGGGGGGGGGGATAATTTAGTGTGTGTGACGCTGAATGCCACCACACCCCCCCCCTCCACAACCGCACGTTGGGGGAACAGACCTAACGGGACTGCACTTGGTCTAGTATATTATATATATATATCTTATATAGATTATCTATATTACTAAAAGTCTGTTCTTGACCGGTTTCGGCCATCTGTGCTGCGATTTCCGAGAGAACGCCGCCACCTACGGCCATCATTTTTGGCCACCTTGCTCAGAGCCCCCCTCCTCCGAGGATTTTTCCCGTCGATTAAAAATGACAGAGATATTAATGTTTTTACAAAATTCCCCATTTTCTCTGCTGCCCCCGCTGGCGGCAGGGGGGAGGGACTATAAAACAAGGAAGTGGTGTGCCACACAGTCTCTTCAAGATGGAGGAAGGCAGAGAGTCACGTTTCTCTGAGCTGTGAATAACACTGAACACATGTCTACTCAAATGTAAGTGCCCTTAGTGGTTCTAAAATGCTTGCAGAATGTGTCTATTGGTTCTAAAGCTTGCAAAAAAAGTGTCTATTGGTTCTAAAGCTTGCAAAAAAAGTCTATTGGTTCTAAAGCTTGCAAAAAATGTCTATTGGTTCTAAAGCTTTCAAAAAAATGTCTATTGGTTCTAAAGCTTGCAAAAAGTGCCTCTATTGGTTCTAAAGCTTGCAAAAAATGTCTATTGGTTCTAAAGCTTGCAAAAAAAAGTGTCTATTGGTTCTAAAGCTTGCAAAAAAAATGTCTATTGGTTCTAAAGCTTGCAAAAAAATGTCTATTGGTTCTAAAGCTTGCAAAAAATTGTCTATTGGTTCTAAAGCTTGCAAAAAAATGTCTATTGGTTCTAAAGCTTTCAAAAAATGTCTATTGGTTCTAAAGCTTGCAAAAAGTGCCTCTATTGGTTCTAAAGCTTGCAAAAAAATGTATATTGGTTCTAAAGCTTCAAAAAAAAGTCTATTGGTTCTAAAGCTTGCAAAAAAATGTATATTGGTTCTAAAGCTTGCAAAACTATGTCTATTGGTTCTAAAGCTTGCAAAAAAATGTCTATTGGTTCTAAAGCTTGCAAAAAAAACTGTCTATTGGTTCTAAAGCTTGCAAAAAGTGTCTCTATTGGTTCTAAAGCTTGCAAAAAAATGACTATTGGTTCTAAAGCTTGGGTGTGGCTTGTAGTTGAAAGGCACTACTTACTACAGTTGGTGGCGGGTGCAATGGCTTGAAGTTAAAATGCATTACTGCAAATGGGGGTGGGGGTGTGGGTGCATTGACTTGAACTTGAAAGGCACTACTTACTGCAAATGGTGGCATGAAGTTGAAAGGCACTAACTGCAAATGGTGGCTTGGTTGCTTGTGGCTTGAAGTTGAAAGGCACTACTTACTGCAAATGGTGGCATGAAGTTGAAATGCACTACTTACTGCAAATGGTGGCTTGGATGCTTTGGCTTAAAGTTAAAAGGCACTACTGTAAATGCACTTACTTCCTGTTTGCACTGTATATTGATTTTAGATAAAACGCTACCACTTACGGCTGTGATTTTTGGCCATCTTACTCAGTCCCCCTCCGCTGAGCAGGTGCACAGAATTCTTCCCATCAATGAAAAATAAATGTTATTAGTTTTTAAAAAAATGTTGAGAATCTCTCTCCTGTCAATCACTCCATGAAAGCCACACCTTTTCCGGTGGGGGGGGGGGGGGGGGGGTTATAAAACCCGGAAATGTGGGTGTGGTTCAGTCTCTGCAAGATGGAGGAGGGAGAGGTCACGACTCGCTGTCTTTAGTGGCTTTGCACCCTACTTCAAATGGTATGAAACTGCACTTGAATTTGGTGGCCTTGCACCCTGCTAGAAGTGGTAAGAAACTGCACTTGAATTTGGTGGCCTTATACCCTGCTTGAAATAGAATTTCAAGGATTAGCCGTGAGTCAACTACCAGCCCACCAGCCGTGAGTGAGTGAGTTGCCAGCACAACAGGCTTGATTGACTGAGACGCCAGCCCAATAATCCATTTGGCGCACAATTTGCATACTAGCCCTCTGGAAACCAGTCCCTTCAGCCCACAACACCCATACTAGCGCTCCAGAAAGCCCCCCCCCCCCACCTCCCCCCCCCAACTGGCCACCAATATTAGAATTGGTGGAGAGGTGGAATATTGCGTTGGATGACCAGCCCTTCTGTGAGATGCTAGGACCCAATGGGTCCCACTTAGTCTAGTATATATATATATATATATTTCATCATATTTCATGAGTTAAAAAGCCGAACTGGCAACAGTGAGTAAAGGTTTGGGCTTACTCCTGTAAAATATAAGTTTGTAAGATATCAATCAAATTAAAGGTTAAACAATTCATAGGAAAGTAATTGAGCTCCTCCATAAATAAAGTGTCTGGATCTATGCTTTTGTCAAAGTATTTTGCTAAATCAATCATGGTATACAATATAGGGAGCCTCCAGGGTACCATAGAACCATTCATAACCTGAACTGTTCTTAAATTGGAAAGGAGCAAAACAGTGTGTGGGAGAGGAACACAGAAACAAATGTGATGGGAGACTGAGCAGGTACACAGATAAGGAAGGTTTAGAGGGTCAAATGTGGGTAAATGGGGCTAGCTTAGTTTGGCACTTGGTTAGCATAGGTAGGCTGTACCCAAGGACATGTTTCCATGCTGTATGACTCTCTGACGATGCTGCAGGAGGAGCAGGGTGCAGCAGCCTCACTTTCTCAATGAGTGAGAGAGGAGTTTGCTCAGTGCTCCAGCTCAACCTAGCCTCCAATTGTTGTGGCTTGGCGAGGGGCGAGAGTGGGGAGAAAAGGCAGGTAGTAATGCCGCATTCCCGCCTGACAGAAGATGCCCAAAACACTGCAGGAGCCAACAAATACTTCTCATCAATCCCATCGGTATCCCAAATGCTCATTCCTACATACAGTGCATCCAAAAGTCAGACGATCGTAACCCCTGGACAACGTGTACGTGAGAAGTCACATCTCCAGTTTAATAGATTATTTTAAGCTAAAGGATAACAAGATAATAAATGAAACATTGCCAAATCAGATGAATTCAATCCTAAACGTACAATATACTTATGTACGGAAATTTAGAATCAAAATGAGGGGACCGGAGTCACTCATTTAAATGAAAAATTCTGATTTGCTTCAACAGTCAGTCAAGATTTGCACTTAGGTACAGAATTGTCAGTAATTGTAGTAATTATAGACTATGTGGGACCCGTTGGGTCCCATGTTCACACAGGAGGGCTGGTTGCCCGACGCTATATTCCACCTTCCACCAATTCCAATATTGGTGGCCGGTGGGGGGCTTTCTGGAGTGCTGGTATGGGTGTTGTTGGCTGCAGTGACTACTGGTCTCCAGAGGGCTAGTATGGACATTGTGGGCCAAAGGGATTCTTGGGGTGGCAGCTCAGTCCCTCAAGCCTGATGTGCTGGCAGCTCACTCACGGCTGGTGGGCTGGCAGTTGACTCGCGGCTATTCCTTGAAATTCCATTTCAAGCAGAGTGCTAGGCCACCAAATTCAAATCCATTTTCCTACCATTTCAAGCAGGGTGCAAGGCCACCAAATTCAAGTGCAGTTTCTTACCTCTTCGAGCAGGGTGCAAGGCCACCAAATTCAAGTGCTGTTTCATACCACTTCAAGGATGGTGCAAGACCACCAAATTCAAATGTAGTTTCATACCATTTCATGCAGGGTGCAACAACACCACATTCAAATGCAGTTTCATACCATTTTGTGCACGGCCACCACATTCAAATGCAGTTTCATACTATTTCAAGCAGGGTGAAACCACCATAAAACCACACAGTAGACATTCAGTGTGTTCAGTTGATTCACAGCTCAGACAGAGTCGTGACCTCTCCCTCCCACATCATGCAGAGACTGAGCCACACCCACACTTCTGGTTTTATAATCCCTCCCCCTCCCACACTGGAAAAGATGTGGCCTTCATGGCGTGATTGACAACCCCTCCAAACAACCATTTGCATGCAATGCCTTTTCAATTCAAACCAAAACCCCCAAACAACTATTTGCAGGCAGTGCCTTGTTACTTCAAACCAACCATATTTTCAAACAGGGCTGCCAACATTGGGTGAGAGTTGAGAGTGAGAAATTGCAAGGGAGCGTAGCGACCGAGGGGGGGAGGATGTAGGCTCCGGAGGCGGCACCAACCCGGTCCGCTCCTGGCTCCGGGCCGGGGTTAAAAGCAGGAGGGAGGGAGGGAGGGAGCGAGGTTGCCACGGCAGCCGGAACCACAGCACTCGCAGACGGCGCACAAAGGCGCTGGCACCCGCTGTCCGGGACCGACGCGCTTCCCCAATCCATGCAGATCGCTGTCATGTGGCGCAAAGAGACATATTGCGCTGCAAAGATCCTATAGCTCCGCTGTGCAGGGACTGAAGACAGCGTGAGAATTCTGTCTTCAGCGTGAGAATTGGCTGAAATGCGTGAGTGTCATGCTCAAAGCGTGAGAGTTGGCAGCCCTGTTTTCAAACCACATTAAGGGAACTCACAGTTGAGTAGACATGTGTTCAGTGTTATTCAGAGCTCAGAGAGATGGCTTCCTCCATCTTGCAGAGACTGAGGCACAGCACTTCCTGGTTGTATAGTCCCTCCCCCTCCCTCCAGCAGGGGCAGCAGAGAGAATGACAACTCTTTCCAAAAAACATTAATATTTCTATGAATTTTCATCGATGGGAAAAATCCTCTGGTCCCGGAAGGCGGAGGGGGGCTCTGAGCGAGGTGGCCAGAAATGACGGCCGTATGTGGCGGCGTTCCCTCGGAAATAGCAGCACAGTGGGCCAAAAGCGGTCAAGATCAGGCTTTTAGTAATATAGATAATAATGTCACAGTATTAAAGCACATTTAAATAGGGAATTGATCCAAAAGATAATGAAATAATGTCCTTTGGAGCGAAATACGAAAGAAAAGCAAATTGTTAGAAGCATAATGCAGATTGCCAAATGATCGAAACCAAGCATGATATTTTCATAAAATTAAAGAGTTTTAAATCTACAACAGATTTATTCATGTAGGAGATGTTAATTATGTCAAAATAGGATAGTGGTGAGGAAAGTGAAGATTCTGCAATGTTATTCAGAGCTGCTGTCCATATGTCAAAGCTCCAACATGTAACATTGAATTCCCTGTCATAGTTCTGGGTATTCATCAGAGAACCAAGTGATCTAAAATTGGAGGGGCATTTAGGAATTAATTCATGTAATATAATTGGGTTCATGATTAGTAAAAGGCTATTTTGCTAGTTTCTATTCATACATCCTGATGGAATTCATACATCCTGATGGAAGGCTTAGATAACATTGAGGCATGGGCTGGTAAGTGACAAACAAAGGCTACCCTCAGCAGGAGAGAGTTTAACCATTGTGGCGTGGGGGAAGATGCCAGGATCGACAGTGACTACACCGACACTTGCAGTAGGGTGAACTCAGACGATATATATTATTTACCGTAAGAAAGCCCAGGACCACATGGGGGCACTGTCCCTCACCGTCATGACACATGTGAGGTAGTGTTGGCCTTCTTGGGCTTTTCCCGGCAGCTCAGTCCTGGTCTCAAAGGAGGCAATCTTGGGCTTCTACCTTCAGTTTACCCTTGCCTTGAGAGGATCCACTGGCGGTATCAGGTTTATTCTGGTGTTCTCAGATTTGGACTTGAAGAGGCGGCTATTGCGGACTCTGGATTATCCTGGCCACTCAGTCTTTGCCTCTGTGTGTGGATACAGTCCCTCATTGTCCATGGGCAGGAAGAGGTACTGGATTCTCCGGCTTGTCCTGGACAATCAGTCTTAGCCTCAGCAGATGCACTGAATGTCTAGGGCTTCTTCCCGGCAGCCCAGTCTTGACCACACAGTGGCGCTGATGGTCTCGGGTTTGTCCCAGTGACTCAATATTTCTCAAACAGAGCTAACAGGGAGGCTCCCTATTTTCTCTCCCTTCCTCTTCCCCTTCTCGTCCCCTTCTCCCCTCTCCCCACTGGCTAAAGTGCCTGGGTTTCTTGGGAGTAGACTGACATGGTTGAAGTAGTTCCCAGTGATGCTGGGGACTGGCCTCTCCTGGCCTGTCAGCCAGTGATAGGGATCAGAGTGGCATCCGAGTGAGGGGGCGCTGTCACACATGTACTCTTTACATTTCTCCCACTCTCCCGCCCCGCTTCCCCCTTCTCCTCGTTGCTTTCCACTAACATGCCTTCCTCTGACTTCACATTTCAAGTCCTCTTTTCTCTTTATTGATACACTTTTGTCTCCTTTTTTTAATCTCCAGCCTTTGTCCACCCGCTCGTCAATCAAAAAACTTAATTCACTTGTATCCACCAGTCACTTGCCAGGAAGGACACAAAGTGCTGGAGTAATTCAGCCGCTCAGGCAGTATCTCTGGAGAACATGGATAGGCGACGTTTCACAGAGTGCTGGTGTAACTCAGCGGGTCACGCAGCATCTCTGGAGAACACGGATGGGTGATGTTTTGGGTCTGGACCCATCTTGAGACTGATTGTAGGGGAAGGGGGAAAGAAAGCTGAGAGAGAGGAGAGGCAGGACAAAGTGTAGCAAGTGGACACAAGCAAAGGGGTTTTAAATGCTGATTGCTGGAACAAGAGGCCTGAGACAGTAGGATTGAAGAGTTGCAAATAGTGAAGCCAGAGGTCCCAGTTGCGAGTCCAGATGGGATTCAGAGAAAGGGAGGAAAACGAGATGCTTGTGGGGAAGAAATGGGAAGAGGAGGGGCAGGATTGTTAGATTTTACCTAAAATTAGAGAATTCAATGTTCTTACCGTTGGATTGTAAACAACCCAAGCAAAATATGAGGTGCTGTTCCTTCACTTTGCGTGTGGCCTCACTCTGGCTATGGAGGAAGCCCAGTTGCCCAGTTCAGAAAGGTCAGTATGGGAATGGGAACGGGAGTTAAAATGGCTAGCAACCAGGAGACCCAATAGGCCTTGGTGGACTGAACACAAGTGTTCAATGAAATGGCCACTGAGTCTGCGCTTGCTGTCACCGATGTACAGGATGCCACAGGGAACACTGGATGCAGTAGATACGGTCAGAGGAGGCGCATGTGAAGCTCAGTCTCACCTGGAAAAACTGCTGCTGCATCTGGATGGAGGTGAGGGAGGAGGTATAGGCACAGGTGTTGCTTCTCCTACGGTTGCAGGGGGAAGTACCTGGAGAATGCATGGTTTAGGTGGGAAGGGATGAGTTAACCAGGGAGTTGCGGAGGAAGCGGTCTCTGCAAATTTAGCTGGTGGTGGGATCACGTTGGAGGTGACAGAAATGTCAATGAATGATGTCAGATACAGAGGTTGGGATGAAAGTGAAATGAGAAATAAAGTGGATAAGCTTGAGGCTCAGTTATAAATTGGCAAGTATGATGTTGTGGGAATTACAGAGGCATGGCTGCAAGAGGCAGAGGGGGTGGGGTAGCTCTGTTGGTGAGGAATGAAATTCTGTCCCTTGCAACGGGTGACATTGAAACAGGAGATGTGGAGTCAGTATGGATAGAACTAAGGAATTGTAAGGGTAAAAAGACCCTAATGGGACATCCACAGGCCCCCAAACAGTAGCCTGGATATAGGGTGCAAGTTGAATCAGGAGTTAAAATATTCATGGTAGTAAAGGTTGTTGTGGGAGATTTCAACATGCAGTTAGACTGGGAAAATCAGGTTGGGACTGGACCCTAAGAAAGGGAGTTTGTGGAGTGCCTCCGTGATGGATTCTTAGAGCAGCTTGTATTGGAGCCTACCAGGGAGAAGGCAATTCCATGATTTAGTGTTATGTAATGAAACAGATTTGATAAAGGAACTTGAGGTTAAGGAGCCATTAGGAGGTAGTGACCATAATATGATCAGGTTTAATCTACAATTTTAGAGCTTGCAGTAAGTAGTGCCTTTCAACCAAGCCAAAGCAACCAAGCCACCATTTGCAGTAAGAAGTGTCTTTCAACTTCAAAACAAATCTCCCAGCCACCATTTGCAGTAATTAGTGCCTTTCAACTCCAAGCCACCATTTGCAGGAAGTAGTGCCTTTCAACTTCATGCCACCATTTGCAGTAAGTGGTGTCTTTCAACTTCAAGCCACACCCAAGCCATCATTTGCAGTAAGTGGTGCCTTTCAACTTCAAAGTTCCCAAGCCACCATTTGCAGTAAGTGGCGTCTTTCAACTTCAAGCCACACCCAAGCCACCATTTGCAGTAAGTAATGCCTTTCAACTTCAAGCCACAATTTGCAGTAAGTAGTGCCTTTCAACTTCAAGCCAATGCACCCACGCCCCCCATTTGCAGTAAGTAGTGCCTTTCAAACTTCAAGCCATACCCAAGCCATCATTTGCAGGAAGTAGTGCCTTTCAACTTCAAGTCAAAGCTCCCAAGCTACCATTTGCAGTAAGTAGTGCCTTTCAACTTCAAGCCAAAGTTCCCAAGCCACCATTTGCAGTAAGTAGTGCCTTTCAACTTCAAGCCAAAGCAACCAAGCCACCATTTGCAGTAAGTAGTGCCTTTCAACTTCAAGTCAATTTGCAGGAAGTAGTGCCTTTCAACTTCAAGTCAAAGCTCCCATTTGCAGTAAGTAATGCATTTTAACTTCAAGCCATTGCACCCGCCACCATCTGCAGTAAGTAGTGCCTTTCAACTTCAAGCCACACCATTTGCAGTAAGTAGTGCCTTTCAACTTCAAGCCAATGCACCCACGCCCCCATTTGCAGTAAGTAATGCATTTTAACTTCAAGCCATTGCACCCGCCACCATCTGCAGTAAGTAGTGCCTTTCAACTTCAAGCCACACCCAAGCTTTAGAACCAATAGACATTTTTTTGCAAGCTTTAGAACCAATAGACATTTTTTTGCAAGCTTTAGAACCAATAGACATTTTTTTGCAAGCTTTAGAACCAATAGACATTTTTTTGCAAGCTTTAGAACCAATAGAGACACTTTTTGCAAGCTTTAGAACCAATAGACATTTTTTTGCAAGCTTTAGAACCAATAGACATTTTTTTACAAGCTTTAGAACCAATAGACATTTTTTTTCAAGCTTTAGAACCAATAGAGACACTTTTTGCAAGCTTTAGAACCAATAGACATTTTTTGCAAGCTTTAGAACCAATAGACACTTTTTGCAAGCTTTAGAACCAATAGACATTTTTTGAAAGCTTTAGAACCAATAGACATTCTTTTGCAAGCTTTAGAACCAATAGACATTTTTTTTGCAAGCTTTAGAACCAATAGACACTTTTTCTGCAAGCTTTAGAACCAATCGACACATTCTGCAAGCATTTTAGAACCACTAAGGTCCCTCCCCCCCTGCCGCCAGCGGCAATGGGGAATTTTGTAAAAACATTAATATCTCTGTCATTTTTAATCAACGGGAAAAATCCTCGGCACACATGCGGCGGAGGGGGGCTCTGAGCAAGGTGGCCAAAAATGACGGCCGTAGGTGGCGGCGTTCTCTCGGAAATCGCAGCACAGATGGCCAAAACCGGCCAAGAACAGACTTTTAGTAATATAGATAGATAGTAAAGGATAGAAAAGCGTGAAATGTATAGTGTGTGAAGAAAAAGAAGAAAGACGAATGAGTGAAGAAAGTTGAGAAAAAGAAAATAGAAAAAAGAGAATAAAACATAAAAATAAAAAAATATATAAATACATTTTTAAAAAAGGGTAAGGAGATCATTGTTTATAATCTTGACCAACCCTCGTCCAGTCCTGAAACAGTTAGTTTTTACAATTGTGTTGCACCATATGATTCCAAAAAGACGACAAATGGAGACCAACTCATTATGAATTGGTCTGATTTATCCATTATGAGGAATCGCATTTCCTCAAGATGTGCGGTGTCCAACATACTTGCAATCCACATTTTAAGCGTTGGTATTGATGTATTTTTCCAAAATTTAAGTATTAATTTTTTTGCTATTATTAAACCATAGTTAAAAAATAAATTTTGAGATGTGTTCAATTTATTCCCATCTTCCATTACTCCAAATATAATCATTTCAGTATTAGGTTCCATTCTTATCTTGAATAATTTTGTAAATATTTCGAAAATATCACTCCAAAATCTATAAAATTTTATGCAGGAAACTAAAGAGTGTGATATAGTTGCGTTTTGGGATAGACATTTATCACAAATGGGGGATATATTTGGATAAAATTTGTTCAATCTTGTTTTTGAATAATATAATCTATGTAAAATTTTTAATTTAATTAGATTATGTCTTACGTAATAATCCTCTTGTTCACTCCACTACTCCCTCCTTCCTGCAGCTTCTTGGTGGCGCAGTGGTACAGCGGTAGAGTTGCTGCCTTACAGCGCCAGAGACCCGCGTTCGATCCTGACTACTGTTCGTTCTCACTGTGAAATTCCCTGCCACAGAGGGCAGTGGAGGCCAAATCACTGGATGGATTTAAGATAGAGCTCTAGGGGCTAGTGGAATCACGGAATATGGGGAGAAAGCAGGCACGGGTTATTGATTGGGGACGATCAGCCATGATCACAATGAATGGCGGTGCTGGCTCGAAGGGCTGAATGGCCTCCTCCTGCACCTATTTCCCATGTTTCTATGTGACCTGCGTGAGTTTTCTCTGGGAGCTCCAGTGTCCACCAAAACCCTAAAGACGTACAGGTTTGTAGGCTAATTGGCTTGATATAATGGTAAATTGGTGCTCGTGTGTGTGGGGTAGTGTTAATGTGCGGGAATCGCTGGTCGGCACGAACTCCGTGTGCCGAAGGGCCTGTTTCGTGCTGTATCTCTTAACTAAACTAAAAGTATCTCAGATTTCTAATTTTTTTAGTCCATCAACTTGTAATATTGTTTACATTAAATTCTGATCCATTAGAATCACAGAATCATGTGGTAGAAACCCACTCGGCCCATCGAGACTGTCCCAGCTTTGTATATGAATAGAAAATAGGTGCAGGAGTAGGCCATTCGGCCCTTCGGCCCTGCACCGCCATTCGATATGATCATGGCTGATCATCCAACTCGGTATCCCATCCCTGCCTTCTCTCCATACCCCCTGATCCCTTTAGCCACAAGGGCCACATCTAACTCACTCTTAAATATAGCCAATGAACTGGCCTCAACTACCTTCTGTGGCAGAGAATTCCACAGATTCACCACTCTCTGTAAAAAAATATTTTCTCGTCTCGGTCCTAAAAGACTTCCCTCTTATCCTTAAACTGTGACCCCTAGTTCTGGACTTCCCCAACATCGGGAATAATCTTCCTGCATCTAGCCTGCCCAACCCCTTAAGAATTTTGTAAGTTTCTATAAGATCCCCCCTCAATCTTCTAAATTCTAGCGTGTACAAGCCGAGTCTATCCAGTCTTTCTTCATATGAAAGTCCTGACATCCCAGGAATCAGTCTGGTGAACCTTCCAGTTACTTCCACACTCCCAGCCACTCGCCATCGCTCTGCAAATTGGAGTTTGTACAGTATTAGAAACCAGCCACTATGTTTATGCGGTCCATCATAACCTTGTGACTCGAATCCTGGCACTGAGGCAAGACCGGCGAGACCGACGTCAGGCAGAGCCAAGGTGATGATGACTCCATTATCAGAGGTGCGGACAGGAGATTCTGTGGAGACGGAGGTGTGTTGCCTCCCTGGTGCCGGGGTCCAAGATGTCTCAGACTGACTTAAGAACATCCTCGAGAGGGAAGGTGAACAGCCTGAAGTAGTTGTGCATGTAGGCACAAATGACGTGGGTAAGAGGAGGAAGGAGGTTCTGCAACTAGGTAGGAGGCTGAAAAGCAGGAGTTCTACGGTGGTTATCTCTGAGTTGCTTCCAGTATCTTGTGCTAGTGAGGGTAGCAACAGAGAGATAGGGGATCTGAATGTGTGGCTGAGGAGTTGGTGCAGGGGGGCAGGGAATTTGATTTCTAGATCACTGTGATCTTCTGGGGCAGGGGTGACCTGTACAAAAGGGACGGGTTGCACCTTTATTGGAGGGGGACCGACATTCTGGCAGGCAGGTTTGCTGGTGCTACACGGGTGGGTTTAAACTAAACAGTGGGGGGGTGGAGTCAACAACGTGGAAGCGTATGTGTGCAGTTAACGGGAAAGAGAGTGTAGGAAAATATTTAACCTAAAGGGCAGGGGGATGGGAACTAATTCAAGGAGACAGAGGGAGGTAAAGGAGGACAGAAGCAAAAGGTAGAAGGGCGATAAGAAAAACAAACCTGAAAGCTTTGTGCATTAATGCGAGGAGCATTCGTAATAAGGGGGATGAATTGAATGTGCAGTTAGTAGATAAGGAATATGATATAGTTGGAATTACAGAGACATGGCTCCAGGTGGACCATGGCTGGGAGCTAAACACGCAGGGGCATTCAATATTCAGGAAGGATAGACAAAAAGGAAGAGGCGGTGAGGTGGCATTGCTGGTTAAATAGGAGATTAATGCAATAGCAAGGAGAGACATTAGCTTGGATGCTGTAGAATCGGTATGTATGATTTGAGTTTAGGTCCTATACAGCTGGTCAGGGCCCTGGTGAGGCCGCACCTGGAGTATTGTGTGCAGTTTTGGTCTCTTAATTTGAGGAATTACATTCTTGCTATTGAGGGAGTGCAGCTTAGGTTCACCAGGTTAATTCCCGGGATGGCGGGACTGACATATGATGAAAGAATGGGTTGACTGGGCTTGTATTCACTGGAATTTAGAAGGATAGAAACATAGAAAATAGGTGCAGGAGTAGGCCCTTCGGCCCTTCGAGCCTGCACCGCCATTCAATATGATCATGGCTGATCATCCAACTCAGTATCCCGTACCTACCTTCTCTCCATACCCCCTGATCCCCTTAGCCACAAGGGCCACATCTAACTCCCTCTTAAATATAGCCAATGAACTGGCCTCAACTACCCTCTGTGGCAGAGAGTTCCAGAGATTCACCACTCTCTGTGTGAAAAAAGTTGTTCTCATCATCTCGGTTTTAAAGGATTTACCCCCTTATCCTTAAGCTGTGACCCCTTGTCCTGGACTTCCCTAACATCGGGAACAATCTTCCTGCATCTAGCCTGTCCAACCCCTTAAGAATTTTGTAAGTTTCTATAAGATCCCCTCTCAATCTCCTAAATTCTAGAGAGTATAAACCAAGTCTATCCAGTCTTTCTTCATAAGACAGTCCTGACATCCCAGGAATCAGTCTGGTGAACCGTCTCTGCACTCCCTCTATGGCAATAATGTCCTTCCTCAGATTTGGAGACCAAAACTGTACGCAATACTCCAGGTGTGGTCTCACCAAGACCCTGTACAACTGCAGTAGTACCTCCCTGCTCCTATACTCAAATCCTTTTGCAATGAAAGCTATTCGCTTTCTTTACTGCCTGCTGCACCTGCATGCCTACCTTCAATGACTGGTGTACCATGACACCCAGGTCTCGCTGCATCTCCCCCTTTCCCAATCGGCCACCATTTAGATAATAGTCTGCTTTCCCGTTTTTGCCACCAAAATGGATAACCTCACATTTATCCACATTATACTGCATCTGCCAAACATTTGCCCACTCACCCAGCCTATCCAAGTCACCTTGCAGTCTCCTAGCATCCTCCTCGCAGCTAACACTGCCCCCCAGCTTAATGTCATCCGCAAACTTGGAGATGTTGCATTCAATTCCCCTGTCAAAATCATTAATATACAGTATATTGTGAATAGCTGGGGTCCCAGCACTGAGCCTTGCGGTACCCCACTAGTCACTGCCTGCCTTTCTGAAAAGAACCCGTTTACTCCTATTCTTTGCTTCCTGTCTGCCAGCCAGTTCTCTATCCACATCAATACTGAACCCCCAGTGCTTTAAGTTTGTATACTAATCTCTTATGTGGGACCTTGTCGAAAGCCTTCTGGAATCCAGATACACCACATCCACTGGTTCTCCCCTATCCACGGATGAGAGGAGATCTTATAGAAACATGTAAAGTTCTTAAGGGAATGGACAGCATAGATGCAGGAAAAATGTTCACAATGTTGGGGGAGTCCAGAACCATGGGTCACAGTTTAAGAATAAGGGGTAGCCCATTTAGGACTGTGATGAGGAAAAACGTCTTCTCCCAGAGAGTTGTGAATCTGTGGAATTCTCTGCTACTGGAGGCCAATTCACTGGATGTTTTCAAGAGAGAGTTAGATTTAGCTCTTCGGGCTAAAGGACTCAAAGGGTATGGGGAGAAAGTAGGAATGTGGTACTGATTCTAGATGATCAGCCATGATCATTTTGAATGGTGGTGCTGGTTCGAAGTGCCAAATAGGCTACCGCACCTATTTTTTTGTTTCTGTTTCTGTTTATTCAAGAACCAGATGCCACTTAAATGTAGTTACTCTTCCTGTTGCACCATCTCTTCTGGCATCTCATTCCAGATATTAACTACTTTTTGTGTGAAAAACGTTCTCTCCGATCCCTTTTAAACCTCTTCACTCTCACCAGAAACCCTAATTTTAGACACCCCTCCCATGGGAAGCAGACTATAGCTATCTACCCTTGTAATCTATACCTGTACCATATCACATTTCAACCTTTTTCGCTCCTGGGGAAATAGACACGGCCTACATCATCTCTTCTTGTAGCTCAAACTCTCCAAACCAATCCAGAACCTATTCCGCATCTTGTCTAGCATAATTATATCTTTCCTGTAATGTTGTGACCAGAATTGCACACAATACTCCAGTGTGGCCTCACCAACGTTTCCTATAACCATAATATGAAGTCCCATTTATAGTACTCGATGCCTCGGTGATGAAAGCAAGCATGCCATACGCTTTATTACCTACCCTGTCTACCTGTATGGCTACTTTCATAGAACTATGTACTTATACCCCATGGCCTCTCTATGCAACAACTGTCCCATGTCCCTGCTATTCACTGTGTATATCCTGACCTAATTTAACTTGCCAAAGTGACACTTTTTGCACTTGCCAACTTGCTCATCACATTACTTATATTATAGACAATAGACGATACTCCTGCACCTATTAGTAAACTATTCGGCCCTTCAAGCCAGCACCGCCATTCAATGTGATCATGGCTGATCATCCACAATCAGTACCCTGTTCCTGCCTTCTCTCCATATTCCTTAACTCCGCTATCCTTAAGAGCTCTATCTAACTCTCGCTTGAAAGCATCCAGAAAACCAGCCTCCACATTCACAGATAAAATATTAATATAGGACAAACATCAGAGGGCCCAGTATAAATCCTTGCCGCACATCGCTGTTCATGAGCTTCCAATCTGAAAGACAACTCTCCACAACTACCCTCTGACTACCAAGTCAATTTTGTATCCAATTGGCTAACTCACACTGGATCCATGTACTCTAACCTTTTGGAGCAGCCTACTGTGCAGGTCCTTGTCCAAGGGTTGTGAAGACAATATCTACTATTCTGTCCTGTGTGTCAGAATCCCTTGCAATAACCTTTCCACCACTGTTGTAAGGCTCACAGTTCCGGGAGTTACATGATATCACTGTTCTGTCCCCTGAACTCAGTAACTTCCATGTCATCCTCAATGGTAAATAGTGACAATAAGTATTAATTTAAGGCCTTGTCCACTTCCTGTGGATCCACACAAATCCACATCCACTTATCCTGCTCCCTTTAGAATGTGACTGTTGGATCTAAGAAAAATATATTCCTCGGGTCACTTTTGGTTTTCTTGGTAATTGCATTTATTCTATGCCCTCTAGTTTCCGAGCCCTCCACCAATGTGATTAGTATCTGTCATTCTATGTTATTAAAACCCTTCATGATTTTAAATAAAATAGAATGAAAAAAAACGAAGATTTCAGAGAAAACCCACTCGGTCACGGGGAGAACATACAAACTCCGCACAGACAGCAACCATAGTTATCAGGATGGAACCAGGATCTACTGCCGCCGTATGGCAGCAACTCTATCACTGCGCACCTTGCTGCCCTTATGGTTTATAAGACATAAAAGATACTTGTGGGTAATAACCCTGACATAGGCACCAGATGGATGGGAACAGATCAGCTGCTCATTACACACCCTGCTTCATTGCCTTCAATGGACATGATCTTTGGTGTGACATTTAACACCTCCATTGCTAAATGTTATATGATCTCACCAGTTTTATTTTATTTTAATATTTCAAGGGTCATTTGTAGGAAGATAAATAGCTTTGTAATTTCAGAATGAAAGTTGAACAGCAGCATTGTAAATCTATCTGTTTTTATTGTTATTGTTCATTATTTTATTTAATGTTCAATGCATTTGACGAATAATTTATGGTTTGAGCTGCAGTCAGATAAAACATTTTTTTTTCCACTGATCAGATTACACCCTGTTGGGTTGTATAATATATTCCAGTAAATTAGAACACAGTGACAAAGATCCTTGTGAGACATAGAATCACAGAATTCACGAGAGGTTTATGGCACCATCATGTGTTGCCAGATAAATATGTTCTCAGTCCAATCACACCTGTTAGCACCAGGTCCATAGATGTGCCAATGATGTATTTACAAGTGTACCTTCAAGCACTTTTTTAAATGTGATGAGGATTTCCATTTGAACTAGCCTTTCAGCAGTGAGTTCCTATTCCCTACCACCCTTTGGGTGAAAAGTCTCATCTTCCCTCTAATCTTTCAACCACTTGTTTTGATCCTCTGCCAAAGGAGATAGGTCCTTCCTATTTACTTACAGTAGATGCATCATTATTTCTTACACTATAAATAGGTCTCCCCTTATCTCCTCATAATCTCTTCTGCACCTTCATGTATCTTTCCTGTAATGTTTTGATCAACACTGTAAATATTACCCAACATATGCCCCAAGTAGTGCTGTGTACAGTTATAACATATTCTTATATTTTCTGCCTCAGTTAATAAAGTAAAGCGTCCTATTTGCCTTTCTGAACAATTTATTACTCTATCAGCCAACAATTTTCAAGGATCTGTGGCCCAACACTCTTAGATTATTTCTCCATACCACTCAACATCCTCCTATTTATTGTACATTCTCCTAGTGCTTCTCCCCAAATGCATTATTCACCTTTCCCTTCATTAAATTTCATTTGCTATTGTTTCCGCATGTGACCAGGCCATCTATATCGACCTGTAGTCAAGAGGTCTCCACTTCATTTTCAAGCAGAGGACCAAAGTTTCGATCTTACCCCATATGTTTAAGTCAAAATCATTAGCATATATTATAGGAAACCGTGGACAGAATAGTAAAGGGCCTGTCCCACTTGGGCGCCATTTGTGTGTCACGCAGGTGCCGCACGAAGATTTTGTGAATCCCAAAATTCTGGGGCGCCGCGTGCGACCACGCGTCACTGCCCGCATCACCACGCACCATGCGCGCGTAATGCATCGTGACGCATAAATGATGTTACATAAATGACCTGTAAATGACGCCCAAGTGGGACAGGCCTTTTAACCTCATGGAACTCCACTAGTAACAGACTTTCAGCCACAAAAATATTCAACAACCACTCCCTCTGCTTCCCACCTCTGGGAAACCTTGGATTCAAATATCCGCTATCCATTGAATCCCATGGGTTGATTTTCTCCATAGAGACTATATAAAATGTGCTGGCCTCAATAATTCTCCTTTTTACTTTGCCAAATATAATCATGCAATTTGGCCAGACATGACCTTCCTTTAACAAATCCATGTTCACTGTCCCCAATTACTCTATGCCTTTCAAAGTTGAATCACTGCTGACAATTACTCATCTTATCCCTTTCACCTTCAACAACCCACATAACATTAACAGTCTCTCAATCCTCTGGTCCTTCTCCTGAAGCCAGAGAGAATTGTAAAATCACCATCAGAATCCCAGTAATTTTCTCTTCTTGTGAAAGCAAAGGATATATTTCATCCGAGCCTCAGAATTAATCAAAGATGATATACTCCAGAATCTTTCCTCTTCTATTATTTTTATCCCATCCAGTATTTCACACTTGTTTGTCTCAGCTGCATCATCAGCATCTTTTAGTGAAGACTATCATAAATATACATTAAGAATTGTACCCACATCCTCCACCTTAATGCACAGGCTACCTTTTCTGGCCCCGCTCTTTCCATGGTTATCCTCCTGTGAAGGAGAAGTACTCCATATTTCCATTTTTGGGCTCAAAACTGAATTCAACAATTTCAGATCTTGACCATTCTTTCCATGGAATAGAAACTAACAATGATATTTCAGTTTCCATCTGTAGATCCATATTTTGCTTCTTTATTTATCCCCTTCGTGCCTTGCTCCAAGATCCCTTTGTTCATTGCTGCACCACCCATCACAGGCTGAGCTTACTCTTTCCCCCATTTCCCAATTTCCTTGACACTTTATTTTCTTAAATGCCTATTCATTGCTAATCTGATGTACCTTTCTTTCTCTCACCAAATATGCTGTCAAGTCAAGTCAAGTTTATTTGTCACATACACATACGAGATGTGCAGTGAAATGAAAGTGGCAATGCTCACGGAACAACAAAACAACCAAACAAATTCTAAACACAATCACACATATTATTTTAATAGAAGGAAAAACGTTCTGTACAGTTAGTCCCTGGTGAGAAAGGCGTTTACAGTCCGAATTGCCTCTGGGAAGAAACTCCTTCTCAACCTCTCCGTTCTCACTGCATGGCAACGGAGGCGTTTGCCTGACCGCAGCGGCTGGAACAGTCTGTTGCAGGGGTGGAAGAGGTCTCTCATGATTTTATTTGCTCTGGAGTTGCACCTCTTGTTGTATAGTTCCTGCAGGGGGGTGAGTGAAGTTCCCATAGTGCGTTCGGCCGAACGCACTACTCTCTGCAGAGCCTTCTTGTCCTTGGCAGAGCAATTCCCGAACCAGATTGTAATGTTCCCGGACAAGATGCTTTCCACCGCTGCTGCGTAGAAGCACTGGAGGATTGGGCTGTTGAATATTTCCAGAATGTTCCACTACATTCATGTGTTTTTTCCTTTACCCTGAGGGTGGGCTTTAAGTCAAGTCAAGTCAAGTCAAGTTTATTCATCACATACACATACAAGATGTGCAGTGAAATGAAAAGTGGAAATGCCTGCGGATTGTGCAAAAAAACTCCAAAACAGAATGGAACAGAATCACATATTACATATTTGTGGGAGGAAAAAAAAGAAAAAACAGCAATTTAAAAAATACACCACACAACAGTAAATTGGTACAGTAAAGTTAGTCCCTGGTGAGATAGGAGTTTACAATCCTAATGACCTCTGGGAAGAAACTCCTCATTCTCTCAGTTTTCACAGCATGGCAACAGGAGGCGTTTGCTTGACTGTAGCAGCTGGAACAGACTGTTGCTGGGGTGGAAGGGGTCCCCCATTATTTTGTTGGCTCTGGATTTGCACCTTCTGATGTATAGTTCCTGCAGGGGGGGCGAGTGTGGTTCCCATAGTGCGTTCGGCTGAATGCACAACTCTCTGCAGAGCCTTCTTGTCCTGGACAGAGCAGTTCCCAAAAGGGGAGGACTGAGAGAGAGAGGCAGGAAACAAAGTCCGGTGAGGACTGAGGGTGAGCGTTTTAAGGCACTGCGGATAAGAGTATCTGGATGCATCTGTATATACAAGGATAGATGGGTTTCAGTCTGAAGAAGGGTCGCGACCCGAAACGTCATCCATTCCTTCTCTCCAGAGATGCTGCCTTTCCCGCTGAGTTACTCCAGCATTTCATGTCTATATGAAGATAGACCATCTGCTTGGGGTTAGAGTGTGAAGAGGCCTTTTTGAGTATATTCATGTACACATGGAAGACAGAACAGTATAGCACAGAAACAGTCCCTTTTGACCCACAATGTCCATGCTGAACATGATGCTTGGTTAAATTAATCTTCACCGCCTGCATGTGACAGAGATTCCCTCCCCTGTATATCCATGTACCTGTCTAAAAGCCTCTTCAATGCCACAGTTGTATCTGCTTCCACCACCACTGCTGGCAGCATGTTCCAGGCACCCATCATTCTCTGTCTAAAGAAATTGCCGCATACACCTCCTTTAACCTTTGTCCCACACATCTCAAATCTATACCCTCCAGCCTTTGATATTCCTATCTGGAGAAAAAGGTTCTGACTGTCTACAGTACGCCTCTCGTAAATTACTTATGTCCAACAGGTCTCCAAACAGCCTCCGATATTCCAGAGAAAGCAATTCAAGTTTGTCCAGCCTCTCATATCTGAAACCCTCTAATCCAGACAGCATTCTGTTAAACTGTCCTGCACACACCTTAAATCTTTCATATCCTTCCTGTAATGGGGCGATGGCCTATCATGAGAAATGCATGTAGACAACATGCACTGCCCTATCCTCATCAATCACCTTTGACATCTCAAAAAACTCAGTCAAGTTCAGAAGACATGATCTGCCAAGGACAAAGCCATGCTGACTCTCCCTAATAGCTCATTCTCTTCCAAAGACAAGTAAATACTGTCCGGAAGAATTCTATCCAGTAGCTTCACTACCACTGATGTGAGGCTCACCGGCCTATAATTTCCTGGATTATCTCTACTTCCGTTCTTAAGCAAAAGAACAACATTGATTATTCTCCAGTCCACCAGGTCCTCACCTGCAGCAAGAGAAGATCCAACCATCTTCGTTAAGGCCTATGCAATCTCCTCTCTTGCTTCTCTCAGGAATCTGGGATAGATCCCATCAGGTAGGGTGGCACAGTGAAACAACGGAAGAGCTACTGCCTTACAGCACCAGAGACCCAGGTTTGATTCTGACGACAGGTGCTTTCTGTACAGAGTTTGTATACTCTCCCTGTGACCGCATGGGTTTTCTCCAGGTGCTCCGGGTTTCTTCCACACGCCAAAGTCGTACAGGTTTGTAGGATAATTGGCTTTGGTAAAATTGTAAATTGTCCCGTGGTTAGGATAGTGTTAGTGTACGAGGTGATCGCTGGTCGGTGCAGACTCATTGGACCTAGCACACCTCCTTGATCTCAAACTCCACCAGCATCTTGTTATTCTCCCACTGATATCACTGTCACATATGTCCTTCCTCTTGGTGAATACATCTTTCTAAACCTTACATACATTTTAATTTTATTTTTGACCAAATTTACAACATCTTTTGTCAACTTAGCTTCCCTTACCTTGCCATCCTTATCCTTCCTCCTGACTGGAACGTATCAGACTTGAACTTTGCTCAGCTGGCCTTCAAACAACTTCCCAATTTACTTTTCTTAGTTAATTCCTAATAATGCTGTGATCTGCTTTACCTCATTTAGTGCCTTCCCCCAAGGTCCAGACATCCTTATTTGGAACTATCTTAAAACTTTTGGGAGTTGTGATCATTGCTCCCAAAATACTCTACCACTGAAGCAACAGTCACTGGGTCAGCCTTGTTTCGCTGTACAAGGTTTCATATGGTCCCTCCTCAAGTTGGACTACCTGCATACAGTTTAAGGAAACCCTCTTAGGTACTCTGAACAAAATCTGCCCCATCTAACCCTTTTGTACTGAGTAAGTCCCAGTCAATTTTGGGGAACCTAAAGTCGCCCACTACGATAATCCTGTTGCTTTTGCATCTTTTTGTAATCTGAAATCTGTCTGGATATTTGTTACTCTATCACCCGCTGACTACCAGGAGGCCGAGAGAACAATCCCATTAGATTGATTGCACCTTTCTTACATTTGAGTTCGCCCCATTCCTCCTCAGTGGATGTCATCTCCAGAATGTTCCCTCTGAGTGCCGTTGTGACATTACTCCCTGATTAGTAAAGCAACACCTCCTCCTATTTTACCTCCTTCTTTATGGCATCTGAAACATCAAAATTCTGCACCGCTTAGCTGCCAGTCCTGCCTCTCTTGCACCCAAGTCTCCATAATGGCCACAACAACATTGCTTCAAGCTTTAAGTTCATCCACTTTCCCCTTGGCATGAAATAAACACACTTCAACACCATCAGCTTCACCACTTCCTGAACCTCTCCCTTCCTTCATTTGAGACGTACTGGTCATACCCTCTACCTGCCCATCACTCCTTTCATTTGCTGCCCTTTTACTCTGTTTGCCCCCTTCTGCCACTAGTTTAAACCATCCCCAGTCACATTCATGAAACTCCCTGCAAGGATATTGGTCCCATTCCAGTTCAGGTGCAAAATCATCCCTCTTGTACAGGTCACCTCTGCCCCAGAAAAAATCAGAATACCGGACCTCTGCACCAAATCATCATCCATACATAAATGTCCCCTCCTCCTATTCCTCCCTTGACTAGCACGTGGCACCAGGGGTAATCTGGAAATAACTACCCTCGAGGACCTGCTTTTTAAGCATTCGCCTAACTCCTTGTATTCTCTTTGTAGGACCTCATCTCTTTCCTGTCTATGTCATTTGGGTCAATGTGCAAAATGACCCCCCTCACTCCACCCAACCCCCCTTGAGAATATTCTAGTCACTCCGAGACATCCTGGACCCTCACAAATGGGAGGTACACGCCATGATTGAGTCCAGTTTGCACCCACAGAATCTCCTGTCTAACTAATTAGTCTCCAACCCCACTCACTCTATCTGCCCTCAGCCTGCTCCACTCTGCCTCAGAGACAAACTTAGTGCCACAGACCTGACTGCTGCTGCTGCTCTACCCTGAATAGTCATCCCCCCCCCCAACAGTATACACAACACCCGCTGAGTTTCTCCAGCTTTTTTGTGTACCTTCGATTTTCCAGCATCTGCAGTTCCTTCTTAAACACAGTATACAAAAGGGTATTTTTGTTTTTGTGTGGGGACTACTTGTAGTGGATTCCTGCACTCTCTGCCTGCTCCCATCCCCCTGCCTGGTGGTCACACATCTACAATCTGCCTGTATCTTAGATGTGACCAGTGCACTATGGCTCCGATCTATGTTGCCCTCATACTCCCGGACAATCCTGACATGTTCCAGATACAGCTGCACTAACCTCCAGTGGTCAGTCCAGAGCTGAGGCTGGATGCACTTCACACAGGTGTAGTCTTCAGCAACACTGGGAGTCTCCGTGACTTTGCGCATCTTGCAAGAGGAGCGTATCACTGCCCTGACTCCCACTACTTGCGCCACTACTACAAGAACTTATGAAAGATAAAGACCTTACCTTATTTCACCCTCAACTTCCATTACATATGCTGTAGTCTTCAATCATGTTGGACCTTCTTGCATTTGATCCAAGATCCTGCTCTTTCAAGACTTTGTGGTACCTGGGGTAAAATGGCTTCCCCAAATTGTGAACATTCAGATCTCGACCTGAAACATCACCCATTCCTTTTATCCAGTGATGCTGTCTGACCCGCTGAGTTATTCCAGCTTTTTGTGTCTGTCATCTAGTTCCTGAGGGATTGCATTAGAGGAGGGTTTTGCTTCTGCGACAAGAGGTGGCCTTGTGATTTATTGTCTTCTTGCATTTTATTTTATTATAAAGCAAGCACAGCCATTCTCAGAGTTGGGAAACGAGGGCTGCCACCGACAGCTGCTGCTGACCTCCTGAACAGGCATATTAGATTCAGATTCAGATTCAGATTCAATTTTAATTGTCATTGTCAGTGTACAGTACAGAGACAACGAAATGCATTTAGTATCTCCCTTGAAGAGCGACATAGCAAACGATTTGAATAAAAAAATAATAAGTGTCCGGGGGGGGGGGGGGGACAGAGCAGTTGCCATACCATACTGTGATGCAGTTGGTAAGGATGCTCTCGATGGTGCAGCGGTAGAAGTTCACCAGGATCTGAGGAGACAGATGGACCTTCTTCAGTCTCCTCAGGAAGAAGAGAGACGCTGATGAGCCTTCTTGATCAGAGTAGAGGTATTGTGGGTCCAAGAGAGGTCATCGGAGATGTTGACTCCCAGGAACCTGAAGCTAGAAACACGTTCCACCTCCGTCCCGTTAATGTGGATGGGGGTGTGCGTGCCGCCTCTGGACTTCCTGAAGTCTACAATGAGCTCCTTGGTCTTCTTGGAGTTAAGGGCCAGGTTGTTGTCAGCGCACCATGCTGCTAAGTGCTGGACCTCCTCCCTGTAGGCCAGCTCATCGTTGTTGCTGATGAGACCAATCACCGTTGTATCATCTGCATACTTGATGATGGTGTTAGTACCATGTACAGGTGTGTAGTCATAGGTGAAGAGGGAGTAGAGGAGGGGGCTCAGCACACAGCCCTGAGGAACGCCGGTGTTCAGGGTGAGGGTTGAAGAGGTGTGCTTGTCTAACCTCACAGACTGGGGTCTGTTGGTTAGAAAGTCCAGTATCCAGTTGCAGAGGGAGGGGTCGATGCCCAGGTTACCGAGTTTGGTGATCAGTTTTGATGGAATAATGGTGTTGAATGCTGATCTGTAATCGATGAACAGCATTCTTACATAAGTGTCTCTGTTGTCGAGGTGGGAGAGGGCGGAGTGAAGTGCCGTTGAGATGGCATCCTCCGTACTCCTGTTCTTGCGGTAGGCAAACTGATAGGGATCCAGTGTGGGGGGTAGGCAGCTTTTGAGGTGTGCCAGGACCAGCCTCTCGAAGCACTTGGTGATGATGGGGGGTAAGTGCAACTGGGCGGAAGTTGTTGAGGCTTGCCGCAGTGGAGTGTTTTGGCACTGGCACAATGGAGGTGGCTTTAAGGCAAGTGGGGACAACTGCTTGGGCAAGTGACAGGTTGAAGATGTCAGTCCAGACGTCTGTCAGCTGCGCAGCACAGGCCCTGAGCACGCGCCCGGGGATGCCGTCAGGGCCAGCAGCCTTACGTGCATTAGTGCATTACAAGAGAATTTCCGAAGAGAGATTGATTTGGCATGAGAGCAGACTGTCCGTAAATCACCAGAAGGCCATGCATTCTTCTGAAACTACTGGCAAAGACTTGGATACTATTTTTGCAGGTTCTGGTTAACTAAATGTGGAAAAAGATGAGCTAAGATCTCTTCAGTACGTCAGGCATCAAGGACATTGTGTCTGACATTTAGTTTAGTTTAGTTTAGAGATACAGCGCGGAAACAGGTCCTTCGGCCCACCGGGTCCGCGCCGACCAGCACTATTCTACTACAAGAGACAATTTTTACATTTACCAAGCCAATTTACCTACAAAATCTTCGGAGTGTGGAAACCGAAGATCTCGGGGAAAACCCACATGGTCACGGGGAGAATGTACAAACTCTGTACAGACAGCACCCATAGTCAGGATCGAACCCGGGTCTCCGGCGCTGCATTCGCTGTAAGGCAGCAACTCTATCGCTGCGCCACCGTGACCGCCCAACTTCAGATATCCAACAGTATTATTGCACAAATTAAATCAGGTAGACTTTATGTAGACTTTGTGTGTGAAGGCCAAACCACACACTTGAGGATTAACCAGCCTGGAAATATCAGATGATCTGTTACATGAACAAGTCTGTAATACAATATGTATTATTTTATGCCTCTTTGGCATTCATAAGCATAAAATAATCAGTTGAGTTCATGGCACAAGAGAGAGATTGTTGAGTATGAGAGGTTGTATTATGGATGTTTGGAAAATGATGATCTTTGGTAAAACAAAATCAAACGCTTGATCTAATATCCATCAGAGTCAGTAATGACATTTGCTACACTGCAATGTGTATCTGTATCAGCCTTTAACTGCTGTCATTATATTAGAGCTGGTACCGTTTCTGTCAGTGTTGGCTAATTTTCATAAACAGATTCAGTTCAGAATTTGAGGCCACCTCCACTGCAGTGTGTTAATAATATTGTCTCCCAAAAGCACCTCTACTGCAATGTGAGAATCTTCAAGGTTATAAGATCTCTGCACAGCCAGATAATCGCAGGAACACAGGTTTTGCATTAAACTGAGAGAAATGCAGTTAAACAGTTTTGGGAATGGCTTATTAAAAAAATCCAAAACTACTTCTGTCTGCTGTTGTAGTTGTGAGGGAGTTCTTGCACAGGAATACTTCTTCGAGAGGCTGGTCCTGGCACACCTCAAAAGCTGCCTACCCCCCACACTGGATCCCTATCAGTTTGCCTACCGCAAGAACAGGAGTACGGAGTATGCCATCTCAACGGCACTTCACTCCGCCCTCTCCCACCTCGACAACAGAGACACTTACGTAAGAATGCTGTTCATCGATTACAGCTCAGCATTCAACACCATTATACCATCAAAACTGATCACCAAACTCGGTAACCTGGGCATCGACCCCTCCCTCTGCAACTGGATACTGGACTTTCTAACCAACAGACCCCAGTCTGTGAGGTTAGACAAGCACACCTCTTCAACCCTCACCCTGAACACCGGCGTTCCACAGGGCTGTGTGCTGAGCCCCCTCATCTACTCCCTCTTCACCTATGACTGCACACCTGTACATGGTACTAACACCATCATCAAGTATGCAGATGATACAACGGTGATTGGCCTCATCAGCAACAACGATGAGCTGGCCTACAGGGAGGAGGTCCAGCACTTAGCAGCATGGTGCGCTGACAACAACCTGGCCCTTAACTCCAAGAAGACCAAGGAGCTCATTGTAGACTTCAGGAAGTCCAGAGGCGGCACGCACACCCCCATCCACATTAACGGGACGGAGGTGGAACGTGTTTCTAGCTTCAGGTTCCTGGGAGTCAACATCTCCGATGACCTCTCTTGGACCCACAATACCTCTACTCTGATCAAGAAGGCTCATCAGCATCTCTTCTTCCTGAGGAGACTGAAGAAGGTCCATCTGTCTCCTCAGATCCTGGTGAACTTCTACCGCTGCACCATCGAGAGCATCCTTACCAACTGCATCACAGTATGGTATGGCAACTGCTCTGTCTCCGACCGGAAGGCATTGCAGAGGGTGGTGAAAATTGCCCAACGCATCACCGGTTCCACGCTCCCCTCCATTGAGTCTGTCCAAAGCAAGCGCTGTCTGCGGAGGGCGCTCAGCATCGCCAAGGACTGCTCTCACCCCAACCATGGACTGTTTACCCTCCTACCATCCGGGAGGCGCTACAGGTCTCTCCGTTGCCGAACCAGCAGGTCGAGGAACAGCTTCTTTCCGGCGGCTGTCACTCTACTCAACAACGTACCTCGGTGACTGCCAATCACCACCCCCCCCCCGGACACTTATTATTATTTATTCAAATCGTTTGCTATGTCGCTCTTCCAGGGAGATGCTAAATGCATTTCGTTGTCTCTGTACTGTACACTGACAATGACAATTAAAATTGAATCTGAATCTGAATCTGAATCTGAATCTGAATCTTCACAGACATTTTAAACTCGTCACTAATTCACCATTTTCAAACAGAAATGTTTGCTTACAACAGCAAATTAGCAACTGACACATTTCATCACGTTTTTTTTAATTTATTACATATCTTTTAACCATCACATTAGAAAAATATTTCTTCTTATTTATTTCAGTGCAGCAACTCAGTAAAAAAAAAATCTCTCATAATAAATCAGTTAGACTTGATCCAATAAATATTATATTTGTTTTAGAGTCAAGTAAATGTTGACTATCATCCACTTTGGACTCAGAACCTTCGGAGTAAGTCCTGTCTTGTTCACTACAGTGCTTCAAGGTGGAACTTGGTCTGGGCGATGTGTGATTCCAGACCCATTACATGTTTGACTATTACCTGAATTGGTCCAGAAAGCCACTCAGATGGATGGACAATAAATGCTGGCTTACTGAGCAATTTCGTATTCTGTGAATAAATAATGATGAATACACCACAATGCCATCTAATCTAAATCATCCAAATAGGTCAGTTATACTGGGCATCATCTTTATGATGATACAAGTGCCACTGCAGCTGACATCAGCCAGAAACATTTGAGAGAGGGCAAATGAAGACATCAGTCTGTGCTCCATATGCGTTGCTGTCAATGTTGCTACTTGCATCCAAGCTAAATTAGCCTCTGATTCTAACTCGTTTTGAAGAGATCATCGACTTTTACAGGTACGGGGCTGGATGATTATTTCAGGTCATTAATATGATGCTACAATCGTTTTCTCTTTTGTGAAAAAATTTCCACTTGTAATAGTCTTCGAGGAGTGGTGTGCCAGGTGCTTAAAGGTTGATTGGTGACTTCAGGGCTTCTGCATGAACCAACGGCATGCATCATAGAAACATAGAAACATAGCATCGTTCCCTTGGATGATCCAGCTTCGCGGCAGAGGGCCTGAGAACATCGAGTTGGCTGAGGAGGCGACATATAGACCCCGACCTCGGGTGGACTATGAGGGGGGAGCACTGGATATTTTTCGTGCCTTCCCTCACAGTGAATTCTGCTGTGGGGGGACGTTTCATGTTGATTTCTATAGTGTACTGTTCTGTGTCTTTTTTCTTTTTTCTCTTTTTTGTTTTGTATGGATATATTGACATTTGATCTGTTCAATTAATTTAATCAATCTCCGTAAAGCACTTTGGTTCAAATACTGGTTTTGGTGAAAAGTGCTATATAAATAAAGATTATTATTATTATTATTATTATTATTATTATTGGAATACAACAGAATGTGCACAGTCAATATAGAGTAGGAATGAGTGGAGGTGGAGTGATGGGTAGTTTACACGGGGCGACTTGACGCAAGATGTAGCCAGAGTGGAGTGGTCGTGGTCTAGCACGATATCACACGATATAACGGGGGTAGAGTAAAGAGTTCCCACGGTACTCGGCAATTCTGTCATTTGTGCGAGTGACTTGTCCGTCTCCCGATCTTTCCCGAATGAACATCGTGGACTGTAGTGTAGTTAATCACGTGGCACAAATGATGTTACTTTGTTGTCACACACTATATTCGTTTTTTTCACCCGAGCTCTTTAATGAGCTGAAGAATAATCTGTTTTTTTAGACAAATGTTGTTTGGTGTGATGCACCTTCTCTCAATATGTGCAAGAAGTCGTCTTTTTATTTTGTCAAATATGAATAAAGACTGTGTCTCACATTGGCCGTGATTATTGTGTTATTTTATGATCTACTGAGAGGTGAAACTTTCAGTCTGAAGAAACTTTCAGCCCGAAACGCCACCCGTTCCCTCTCTCCAGAGATGCTGCGTGTCCCGCTGTTGCTCCACGCAACTGGTGTCTATCTTCAAAGGACTGACCAGGACTGCCTCTCTCTCTCTCTCTCTCTCTTCCGCTCCCTCTCGCTCTCTCTCTTCCACCCCCTCTCTCTCTCTCTCCCCCCTCCCTCTCTCCCCCCCCCACAGTCCCCTCCCGCCCCCCCCCCCCCCCCCCCCCCCCCCCCCCCCCCCCCCCCCCCCCCCCCCCCATCCCCCCCCCCCCCCCCCCCCCCCCCCCCCCCCCCCCCCCCCCCCCCCCCTCCCCCCTCCCCACCCCCCCCCCCCCCCCTCACCCCAACTCCCACCCACACACGCGAATGCTGGAGAAACTCAGCGGGGTGCAGCGGTGCCGAAACGTTGTCTATTTCCTTCGTTCCATAGATGTTGCTGCACCCGCTGAGTTTCTCCAGCATTTCTCTCTGTAGATGCTGCCTGGCCCGCGGAGTACATCCATTCACGCCTGTGTGAGAGGGAGGGAGGGAGAGAGAGAGAGAGAGAGAGGCAGTCCTGGTCAGTCCTTTGAAGATAGACAGCAGTTGCTTGGAGCAACTCAGCGGGACAGGCAGCATCTCTGGAGAGAAGGAACGGGTGGCGTTTCGGGTCGAGAGCCTTCTTCACACTCTCCCTCCCTCACTCTCACACAGGCATGAATGGAGGAACTCCGCGGGCCAGGCAGCATTTACGTTCCTTCTCTCCAGAGATGCTGCCCGTCCCGCTGAGTTGCTCCAAGCAACTGGTGTCTATCTTCAAAGGACTGACCAGGACTGCCTCTCTCTCTGTCCATTTCTCTCTGTAGATGCTGCCTGGCCCGCGGAGTTCACCCATTCACGCCTGTGTGAGAGGGAGGGAGAGAGAGAGAGAGAGAGAGAGACGCACACACAAGGTGGATGCGAAATCTTACCTGCCTGTTTCAGTGACAGACACCCACCGCCAGTAAATGAAGACACCCCCATCTTTCAGACAAAAAGAGACACACTGACATTAATGAAATGCTTAGCTAGTTTTATTAGATTTGTATGTAAATAGCAAACTGGCTGGATTCACTCTATCCAACTTCCGGGTTCACCGTTGGCAGGAGTTCCCACGGTGACCGCAAGAGTTACTACGGATATCGCACGGGACACTTCGTTCATAAAATGTTGCAATGCTCAACCACAAGTGCACAAGACACTCTTGGACAAATTCAAACATGTTTGAATTTTCTCCCGAGTCACCAAGTTACACGATTACCTGCCGTTAGCGCCACGGTGGTCCACGAATGCCGTATTGTTACCGCACGAGGTTCCCACGATGTCAAACTCTGGTTACCTCTTGCGTCAAGTCGCACCGTGAAAAGGGGGTTTGAGAGTACAGGGTTTTCAAAGATGCTGGCCAGAATGTGCAGTGGGCAATGCTGATGGCTGAGTGATGACAACGTTTACACTGGACATTTGCATCTAATGCAGGTACACATGGCAAACATGGTATTCCCAAAGGCTGTGAGCATGGGCAGGATTGGAGTCAATTGGAACAACTTCCATTGTGCATTATTATTGAGCAATGGAGGACAAGGATGCTTTCTGTTTTAAGAGATCAGACAATGTTTCATATTGCACTGAGCAGAAAGAGCACAGAGTTTGGTTATGATTTCAGGTTTCCTCTCAATGCTTATCACATGCACACGTTTTGCGACGTGTAGATACCAACTCTTATTGGAAGTGAAAAACATTACACTTCCTCAAAATACATGCAGCTCAGCACCTTGCATCCTGGATATGGTTCACACTGGGTCAGTGGACTGGAGGCTAGCTAACGTAACTCCACTTTTTAAGAATCGAGGGAAAGAGAAAACGGGGAATTATAGACCAGTTAGCCTTACATCGGTAGAGGGGAAGATGCTTGAGTCGATTATTAAAGATGTTATTGCAGCGCATTTGGAAAGCAGTGACAGGATCAGTCAAAGTCAGCATGGATTTATGAAGGGGAAATCGTGCTTGACTAATCTTCTGGAATTCTTTGTGGATGTAAGAAGTAGAATGGATAAGGGAGAGCCAGTGGATGTGTTGTATCTGGACTTTCAAAAAGCCTTTGACAAGGTCCCACACAAGAGATTAGTGTGCAAAATTGGAACACATGGTATTGGGGGTAGGGTATTGACATGGATAGAGAACTGGTTGGCAGACAGGAAGCAAAGAGTAGGAATTAACTGGTCCATTTCAGAATGGCAGGCAGTGACTAGTGGGGTGCTGCAAGGCTCGGTGTTGGGACCCCAATTATTTATAAATATATATTAACGATTTAGACGAGGGAATTAAATGTAACATCTCCAAGTTTGCGGATGACACAAAGCTGGGTGGCTGGGTGAGCTGCGAGGAGGATGCTATTAGGCTGCAGGATGACTTGGATAGGTTGGGTGAGTGGGAAGATGCATGGCAGATGCAGTATAATATGGATAAATGTGGGGTTATCCACTTTGGTGGCAAGAACAGGAAGGCAGATTGTTATCTGAATGGTGTCAGATTAGAAGGGAAGGTGCAACGAGATCTGGGTGTACTTGTACATCAGTCACTGAAAGTAAGCATGCAGGGACACCAGGCAGTGAAGAAAGCTAATGGCATGTTGGCCTTCATTGTGAGATGATTTGAGTTTAGGAGCAAAGAGGTCCTACTGCAGTTGTACAGGGCCCTGGTGAGACCACACCTGGAGTATTGTGTGGGACTTTTGGTCTCCTAAATTGAGGAAGGACATCCCCAAGTTCAAGTTCAAGTCAAGTGAGTTTATTGTCATGTGTCCCTGATAGGACAATGAAATTCTTGCTTTGCTTCAGCATACAGAACATAGTAGGCATTTACTACAAAACAGATAAATGTGTCCATATACCATAATATAAATATATACACACATGAATAAATAAACTGATAAAGTGCAAATAACAGATAATGGGTTATTAATAATCAGAGTTTTGTCCGAGCCAGGTTTAATAGCCTGATGGCTGTGGGGAAGTAGTTATTCCTGAACCTGGTTGTTGCAGTCTTCAGGCTCCTGTACCTTCTACCTGAAGATAGCAGGGAGATGAGTGTGTGGCCAGGATGGTGTGGGTCTTTGATGATACTGCCAGCCTTTTTGAGGCAGCGACTGCGATAAATCCCCTCGATGGAAGGAAGGTCAGAGCCGATGATGGACTGGGCAGTGTTTACTACTTTTTGTAGTCTTTTCCTCTCCAGGGCACTCAAATTGCCGAACCAAGCCACGATGCAACCGGTCAGCATGCTCTCGACTGTGCACCTGTAGAAGTTAGAGAGAGTCCTCCTTGACAATCCGACTCTCCGTAATCTTCTCAGGAAGTAGAGGCGCTGATGAGCTTTCTTGATAATTGCATTAGTGTTCTCGGACCAGGAAAGATCTTCAGAGATGTGCACACCCAGGAATTTGAAGTTCTTGACCCTTTCAACCATCGACCCGTTGATATAAATGGGGCTGTGGGTCCCCCTCCTACTCCTTCCAAAGTCCACAATCAGTTCCTTGGTTTTGCTGGTGTTGAGGGCCAGGTTATTGCGCTGGCACCATATGGACAGTTGCTCGATCTCTCTTCTATACTCTGACTCATCCCCATCAGTGATACGTCCCACAAGTTCAAGTTCAAGTGAGTTTATTGTCATGTGTCCCTGTATAGGACAATGAAATTCTTGCTTTGCTTAATCACACAGAAAATAGTAGGCAATTACTACAAAACAGATAAATGTGTCCATACACCATGATATAAATATATACACACATGAATAAATAAACTGGTAAAGTGCAAATAACAGAAAGTGGTTATTAATAATCAGAGTTTTGTCCGAGCCAGGTTTAATAGCCTGATGTCTGTGGAGAAGTAGCTATTCCTGAACCTGGTTGTTGCAGTGGTGTCGTCAGCGAACTTGATGATGGAGTTCGCACTGTGACTGGCTACGCAGTCATGAGTATAGAGTGAGTACAGCAGGGTGCTGAGCCAGATGTTCCAGGTGCGGAGAGCAGGAGTTGGACAGGACTGCCACGTCTGAGCAACTCCTGCTTATTATTGCTATTGAGGGAATGCAGCGTAGGTTCACTAGGTTAATACCCAGCATGACGGGACTGACATGTGATGAAAGAATGGGTCAACTGGGCTTGTATTCACTGCAATGTAGAAGGATAAGGGGTAGAAACATAGAAACATAGAAAATAGGTGCAGGAGTAGGCCATTCAGCCCTTCGAGCCGATCTTATAGAAATGTAAAATTCTTAAAGGATTGGACAGGCTAGATGCAGGAAAAATGTTCGTAATATTGGGGGAGTCCAGAAACAGGGATCACCTTAAGAATAAGGGGTAGGCCATTTAGGGCTGAGATGAGGAAAAACGTTTTCACCCAGAGAGTTGTGAATCTGTGAAATTCTCTGCCACAGAAGGCAGTGGAGGCCAATTCTCTGAATGTTTTCAAGACAGAGTAAGATATAGCGCTTAGGGCTAACAGAATCAAGAGATTATGGGGAGAAAGCAGGAACGGGGTACTGATTTTAGATGATCAGCCATGATCATATTGAATGGCGGTGCTGGCTTAAAGAGCCGAATGGCCTTCTTCTGCACCTATTTTTCTATGTTTCTATTCGGCCCATCGCGCCTTCAGTCCCATCAGTCTACCCAACACCATTGCCTGCCTTATGTGGTCCTTCAGTCTCCTCCACCATTCAATCATGGTTGATCTCTGCCTCCTAATCCAATTTTCCTGTCTTCTCTGCATAACCCTTATCACCTGTTCTAATCAAGAATTTGTCTATCTCTGCCTAAAAAATATCCACTGACGGCCATCACAGCCCTCTGTGGCAATGAGTTTCACAGATTAACTACCCTCTGACTAAAGAAGTTCTTCCTCACCTCCTTAAAAGAGCGCCCTTTAATTCTGAGGCGATGACCTCTGGTCCTAGACTCTCCCACCGGTGGAAACATCCTTTCCACATCCACTCTATCTATGCCTTTCATTATTCTGTAAGTTTCAATGACGTCCACCCTCAACATTCTAAACTCCAGTGAGTACAGGCCCAGTGCTGTCAAACGCTCATCATATGCTAACCCACTCATTCCTGGTATCATTCTTGTAAACCTCCTCTGGACCCTCTCCAAAACCAGCACATCCTCAGGTATGTGGCACAACTTTGCGCACAGTACCCCAAATGCGGCCTGACCAGCGCCTTATAGAGCCTCATATCCTGGTGTTATCTCTTTCCATGGGAAAACAGCTTTGCAAGTGTACTTATGCCACCACAGCAGATTAAGGTTTGTTCATTGGATAAATCTTTATCTCATCATCATTTTCGATCATACAGTCATAAGACATGGGTCCAGAATTAGACCAATCGAATCTGCTCCGCCTATTTTTCCCTCACAACCCCATTCTCCTGCCTTCGCCCCATAACCTTTGACACCTGTACTAACCAGGAATCTATCAGTCTTTAAAAATACCCAATAACTTGGTACCCACAGCCGTTTGTGGCAATGATTTCCACAAATTCACTACCCTCTGGCTAAGGAAATGTCTCCTCTTCTCCATTCTGAAGGATGAGAAGAGTTTTAATTATTTTTAGTACAGCAGAGAGCATATTGACTGGTTGCATCATGACCCCATTCAGAACTCATATGGGGAACAAGGAAAAGGCAGATGAGTTGAACAGGTACTTTGGATCTGTCTTCACTAAGGAGAACACAAACAATCTTCCTGATATAGTAGTGGCCAGAGGATCTGGGGTGACGGAGGAACTGAAGGAAATCCACATAAGGCAGGAAATGGTGTTGGGTAGACTGATGGGACTGAAGGCTGATAAATCCCCACGGCCTGATGGTCTGCATCCCAGGGTACTTAAGGAAGTGGCTCTAGAAATCATGGATGCTTTGGTGATAATTTTCCAATGTTCTATAGACTCAGGATCAGTTCCTGTGGATTGAATGGTAACTAATGTTATCCCACTTTTTAAGAAAGGCAGGAGAGAGAAAACAGGGAATTATAGACCAGTTAGCCTGACATCGGTGGTGCGGAAGATGCTGGAGTCAATTATAAAAGATGAAATAGCCGCACATTTGGATAGCAGTAACAGGATCAGTCCGAGTCAGCATGGATTTACGAAGGGGAAATCATGCTTGACTAATCTTCTGGAATTTTTTGAGGATGTAACTAGGAAAATGGACAAGGGAGAGCCAGTGGATGTGATGTACCTGGACTTTCAGAAAGCTTTTGATAAGGTCCCACATAGGAGATTAGTGGGCAAAATTAGGGCATATGGTATTGGGGGTAGAGTGCTGACATGGATAGAAAATTTGTTGGTAGACAGGAAACAAAGAGTAGGGATTAACGGGTCCCTTTCAGAATAGCAGGCAGTGACTAGTGGGGTACCGCAAGGCTCGGTGCTGGGACCACAGCTATTTACAATATACATCAATGATTTGGATGAAGGGATTCAAAGTAACATTAGCAAATTTGCAGATGACACAAAGCAGGGTGGCAGTGTGAACTGTGAGGAGGATGCTATGAGAATGCAGGGTGACTTGGACATGTTGGGGGAGTGGGCAGATGCATGGCAGATGAAGTTTAATGTGGATAAATGTGAGGTTATCCACTTTTCTAGCAAAAACAGGAAAGCAGATTAGTATTTAAATGGCGTCAAGTTGGGAAAAGGGGAAGTACAACGGGGTCCTTGTTCATCAGTCAATGAAAGTAAGCATGCAGGTACAGCAGGCAGTGAAGAAAGCGAATGGCATCTTGGCCTTTATAACAAGTCGAGTATAGGAGCAAAGAGCAGTTGCAACAGGGCCCTAGTGAGACCACACCTGGAGTATTGTGTGCAGTTTTGGTCCCCTAATTTGAGGAAGGACATTCTTGCTATTGAAGGAGTGCAGCGTAGGTTTGCAAGGTTAATTCCCGGGATGGCGGGACTGTCATATTCTGAGAGAATGGAGCAGCTGGGCTTGTATACTCTGGAGTTTAGAAGGATGAGAGGATATCTTATCGAAACATATAAGATTGTTAAGGGTTTGGACACGCTAGAGACAGGAAACATGTGCCCGATGTTGAGGGAGTCCAGAACCAGGGGCCACAGTTTAAGAATAAGGGGCAAGCCATTTAGAATGGAGACAAGGGAACACTTTTTCTCACAGAGAATTGTGAGTCTGTGGAATTCTCTGCCTCAGAGGGCAGTGGAGGCCAGTTCTCTGGATACTTTCAAGAGAGAGCTAGATAGGGCTCTTAAAAATAGCGGACTCAGGGGATATGGGGAGAAGGCAGGAACGGGGTACCATCAAAGGGATCTATAGGAGGCAATGCCTCAAATAGGCAGCTGGCATTATCAGTGACCCACACCACGCCGGCTACACTCTCATTTCAATCATGCCATCGGAAAGAAGGTATAGGAGTCTGAAAACCATGGCATACATGTTCAGGAACAGCTTCTTCCCAACAACCATCAGACAATTGAACATTACAAATTCAATTCCAACTTTATTTAATTTAGTCAAATCCAACTAAACAATTACAACTAAAATTAGAACTATGAACAGTTGCACTAGGGACTTCAGGCTATGTTTTGTTTTGCACTATATATATGTTTTTAATATATTTAACTTTTTAGTTTGGTTATTATATTGTCTTACGTTGTGCTGTGTTTACAGATGTTATGCTGCAGCAGGGAAGAGTTTCATTGGTCCGGTACAGTACAAATGACAATTCAACATCCTTGATCCTTGACATAACTCTTGAGATCCAGGTTTTTTAAAGCTGGAGCACTGCAATTGACCTCTACAGCTCTTTTCCTCCCACTGGGGTTTGAATGTATTTCGGGAGGTTCTCAATCAATGCATTTTAATTATACATTAACAACAAAAGGGTAACTATGGGAGAGAGAGGACTATTGAAGGAAATAGGATGGAATGATTGCATGAAGGCAACAGGAAGTAAAACAGAGAGTGAATGAGCACTTTGCATTGATAATCACCAAGCAGAAAGCCATGGAGGATAGTGAGATTGGCCCGAGGTATCCTGGTATTTTAGAGCACATTGAGAACAAGAAGGAGATGTTGGACCTCTTGAAGATCATTAAGTTGGATAATACCTGAAGACCTGATGGGATCTATCCAAGGTTATTGGGAGAAGCCGAAGAGGATAAACGGAAGTCATTGCATTCTCTTTAGCCACATAGCGTGTGATGTTCCTTTGTTTAGGGGCAATATGGATAATCCACCAAATAGTAAGTCAATGAGCTTTACATCAGTGGTCGGGAAGATGTGAGAGAATATTGTGAATCCGATCTAGTGACATCTAGAAAACATGAGTTTATTAGCGCTCGTCATCACGGCCTTGTGCAGAGCAGGTTTGTCTCACAAATCAGATTCAGATTCAATTTTAATTGTCATTGTCAGTGTACAGTACAGAGACAACGAAATGCATTTAGCATCTCCCTTGAAGAGCGACATAGCAAACGATTTGAATTAAAAAAAAAATAATAATAAGTGTCAGGCAGCAGGTCTGTCTCACAAACTCGATTGACGTATGTGAGGAGGTGGAAAAGGTAATTGATGAAAAGGTAATTGATGATGGATAGAGCATGGCCAAGGTTTCTCATGGTTGACTGATCCAGGAGTTGATGGCACCTTGACTCCTCAGAGATGTGGTAGATTGGATTTAGAAATGGCATCTTTCTCATAGGAGGTCTGTGACCAGTGGCTCTCTGCAGGAATCAGTGCTTTAGATATAGTATATATTATGGATGAAAACATAGGTGGTCTGATTCATATTTATGCAGGTTACACAAAAATGGGAAGGATTGTGGATGATGAGGAAGGTTGCCAACGAGTACTGCAAGTTACAAATCTGTTGGAAATATGAGGAGCAAAAATGGCAGATGGAGTTTAATCCAGAGAAGGATGATGTGTCGCACTTTGGGAGGTCAAATGTAAGAGGAAAGTAAACTGTAAATAGCAGGTAGAAAAAAATGCTGGAAAACCCAGCGGGTGAAGCAGCATCTATGGAGCGAATGAATAGGCGACGTTTCGGGACGAGACCCTTCTTCAGACTGAAAAACGTCTTACTTGCTTTCAGTGGTTAGGGCATTGAATATAAACGTTTGCAAGTCATGTTGCAGCTATGTAGTCCAGTGCTTCTCAAACTGGTGAATGGTTCACCCAAGGGTGAATTAAATTATTTTGGGGTAAATGAAACTAGAGGGGTGAATGAAGGATGAATGACTTAATTTATTCAGATATTTATTCAGATATTCAGACAGAAAACAAAGACTAGGGATTAACGGGTCCCTTTCAGAATGGCAGGCAGTGACTAGTGGGGTACCCCAAGGCTCGGTGCTGGGACCAAAGCAGTTTTCAATATACATCAATGATTTAGATGAAGGGATTCAAAGTAGCATTAGCAAATTTGCAGATGACACAAAGCTGAGTGGCAGTGTGAACTGTGAGGAGGATGCTATAAGAATGCAGGGTGACTTGGACAAGTTGGATGAGTGGGCAGATGCAGTTTCATATGGATATATGTGAGGTTATCCGCTTTGATAGCAAAAACAGGAAGGCAGATTATTATCTAAATGGTGTCAAGTTGGGAAAAGGGGAAGTACAACGAGATCTGGGGGTCCTTGTTCATCAGTCAATGAAAGTAAGCATGCAGGTACAGCAGGCAGTGAAGAAAGTGAATGGCATGTTGGCCTTCATAACAATAGGAGTTGAGTGTAGGAGTAAAGAGGTCCTTCTGCAGTTGTACAGGGCCCTAGTGAGACCACACCTGGAGTATTGTGTGCAGTTTTGGTCTCCAAATTTAAGGAAGGACATTCTTGCTATTGAGGGAGTGCAGCGTAGGTTCACAAGGTTAATTTCCGGGATGGCAGGACTGTCATATGCTGAGAGAATGGAGTGGCTGGGCTTGTATACTCTAGAATTTAGGATGAGAGGAGATCTTATTGAAACATATAAGATTATTAAGGGTTTGGACATGCTCGAGCCAGGAAACATGTTCCCGATGTTGGGGGAGTCCAGAACCAGGGGCCACAGTTTAAGAATAAGGAGTAAGCCATTTAGAACGGAGATGAGGAAACACTTTTTCACACAGAGAGTTATGAGTCTGTGGAATTCTCTGCCTCAGAGGGGTTGGAGGCCGACTCTCTGGATACTTTCAATAGAGAGAGCTAGATAGGGCTCTTAAAGATAGCGGAGTCAGGAGATATGGGGAGAAGGCAGGAACGGGGTACTGATTGTGGATGATCAGCCACGATCACATTGAATGGCGGTGCTGGCTCGAAGGGCCGAATGGCCCACTCCTGCACCTATTCTCTATTCTTTATTGTCTATTTATATATTGTTTTCTATACTTAAAAAGGGCATTGCCATTAAAGTGGTTAGTAAGCTGTTATTGGTTTTAATGGCAGTGGTGCTGGAAATTTGATATGTTTTTTTCTGTCTACCTATGGTTTTCTAATTTCAAAGGAGCAGGATATTTCCCAAATTGACTGTAATATAACCTTTTAGGGAAGACCAGACGAGCTAGTGGGATCATAAATTTATAAACGGCAACACTGGAGGCAACTGTAACTTTATTTTGTGTTGCCAATTGAGCTATTTTTCAGCTCGAACTACAATTCTATATATATTTACTGTACTTCAATCTTCCAGCATTTATTTGCATCTAGCAACAAATTCCAGCTATATTTTGAGCTGGCTTTCCAAGAACAAAACTGCAATAATCAAAGCCCGAAAGTGTAGGATGGGGCAGAAGCCCAGTGTTGGAATGATTTTTTATCATTCTAATAGAATGATTTTCCAACTCGTGGTAATTAAACTTTTTCTTTCATTTCTAGTTTTCTTTACTTATTTTTAAGATGTTCAAAAAGCTGAATAAAATACACACTTAAGAATTGAGTTAATTTATGTTTTTTTGCTGATGTGACAAAATTAATTATATATAAAATTATACACAAGGGGGAAAAGACGAAAATTACCAATAAACATAAGAAAATTTAGTCGAGGGTTAATGCAATTTTGTGATAAAGACTCAATGTTGAATGTCACGGAAATAGTTTAAGAAGCACTGATTTAGATAATTGTTTGCAGTTCTGGTTACCGTTTTACAGGAAACAGGTAGAGGCTTTGAAGTGGATGTAAAAAATATTCACTTAGAAAGGTTTTGGCCCGAAACGTTGCCTATTTCCTTCGCTCCTTAGATGCTGCCTCACCCCCTGAGTTTTTCCAGCATTTTTGTCTACCTTCACTTACCTAACCCTTGCCAGGCTTTGTCCCACCCCACCTCTCATCTAGCTTTCTCCCTCCTACTATCGTCAGTCTGATGAAAGGTCGCGACTCGAAACATGCCAACCCATGCTCTCCTCAGATGCTGCCTGACCCGCTAAGTTACTCCAGCACTTTGTGTCTTTTTTTCTAAACCAGCATCAGCAGTTCCTTGCATCTATATGTTAATGCGTACTGTGGAATCTCCTCAAGGCGCCTACTTCATTGAAGTTCTCCTCTCGCCAACAGTTCTCTGCCATCTCTGTGATCCCTGTTGCTCTCCTAATCTTCAACATATTCTGAATCAGACCCGCTACAACAGCCACGTGTGTTTCCTCAGCACTTGCCTGTGCTGCCAGCTAATGCCACATGGATTCCAGCTCCATTTCCAGGCCTCCCAGTTCGGCCCCAACCAGGATCTCAGGAACCTACACTCATTCCAGCGGTTCATGCACCAATTCTCCCTCCGTACACTGTTCTACACTCTCCGCCAAGCACCGGAACCTTCTGGCCCTTGCTCTATCTCTCACACCATCCTAGTCTGCACTCACCCAGACTTCAACTTCACTTTATCCTCTGCCACATCTATGCCTTCAAGCATTAATTATTCACCCTGCACACTTTTTGTCTTTTCATTTCCAGCCATCTGCAATCAAACCCCTCCTTACCTGTATCCACCTATCACTTGCCAGACTTTAGCCTGTCCCACATCTTTTCCAGCTTTCTCTCTCATACTACGATCAATCTGGAGAATTGTCACCTATCCATGTTCTCCAGATATGCTGCACAACCTGTTGAGTTATTCCAGCACTTTGTGTCTTTTTTTGTAAACCAGCATCTACAGATCCTTGTGTCTACATTTCGTCAGTTGCTACCTGGATTAGAATATGAGCTAGCTAAAAGAAGTTACACAAATGTGATTTGTTGAAATGTTGGAGGCTGAGTGGCCACCTGATAGAAGCTTAGACAATGATTGGAGGCATAGATAGGGTGAATATTCAAAGAGTAACTCAGCAGGTCAGGCAGCATTGCTCGGGAAAAAGGATGGGTGACGTTTCGGGCTGGAACCCTTCTTGAGTCTGAAGAAGGGTTCCGACCCATAATGTCACCAATCACCGACCCATAATGTCACCAAAAAATGAGGAAGGGTTAGTTAGCAATCTTGTTGTGCGTGGCCCCTTGGGCAAGAGTGACCATAATATGGTTGAGTTCTTCATTAGGATGGAGAGTGACATTGTTAATTCAGAAACAATGGTTTTGAACTTAAAGAAAGGTAACTTTGAGGGTATGAGACGTGAATTGGCCAAGGTTGACTGGCAATTAATTCTAAAAGGGTTGACGGTGGATATATGCAATGGAAGACATTTAAAGACTGCATGGATGAACTACAAAAATTGTTCATCCCAGTCTGGCAAAACAATAAATAAATCAGGGAAGGTAGTGCATCCGTGGATAACAAGGGAAATCAGGGATAGTATCAAAGCGAAGGATGATGCGTACAAATTAGCCAGAAAAAGCAGCATACCGGAGGACTGGGAGAAATTCAGAGACCAGCAGAGGAGGACGAAGGGCTTTAATTAGGAAAGGAAAAATGGATTATGAAAGAAAACTGGCAGGGAACATAAAAACTGACTGCAAAAGTTTTTATAGATATGTGAAAAGAAAGAGATTAGTTAAAACAAATGTAGGTCCCTTGCAGTCAGAAACGGGTGAGTTGATCATGGGGAACAAGGATATGGTGGACCAATTGAATAACTACATTGGTTCTGTCTTCACAAAGGAAGACATAAATAATCTGCCGGAAATAGCAGGGGACCGCGGGTCAAAGGAGTTGGAGGAATTGAGTGAAATCCAGGTTAGTCGGGAAGTGGTGTTGGGTAAATTGAATGGATTAAAGGCCGATAAATCCCCAGGGCCAGATAGGCTGCATCCCAGAGTACTTAAGGAAGTAGCTCCAGAAATAGTGGATGCATTAGTAATAATCTTTCAAAATTCTTTAGATTCTGGATTCCAGAAGTTCCAGAGGATTGGCGGGTAGCAAACGTAACCCCATTTTTTAAGAAGGGAGGGAGAGAGAAAACGGGGAATTACAGACCAGTTAGTCTAACATCGGTAGTGGGGAAACTGCTAGAGTCAGTTATTAAAGATGGGATAGCAGCACATTTGGAAAGTGGTGAAATCATTGGACAAAGTCAGCATGAATTTACTAAAGGTAAATCATGTCTGACGAATCTTATAGAATTTTTCGAGGATGTAACTAGTAGCGTGGATAGGGGAGAACCAGTGGATGTGTTGTACCTGGACTTCCAGAAGGCTTTCGACAAGGTCCCACATAAGAGATTAGTATACAAACATAAAGCTCACGGCATTGGGGGTTCAGTATTGATGTGGATAGAGAACTGGTTGGCAAACAGGAAGCAAAGAGTAGGAGTAAACGGGTCCTTTTCACAATGGCAGGCAGTGACTAGTGGTGGGGTACCGCAAGGTTCAGTGCTGGGACCCCAGCTATTTACAATATATATTAATGATCTGGATGAGGGAATTGAAGGCAATATCTCCAAGTTTGCGGATGACACTAAGCTGGGGGGCAGTGTTAGCTGTGAGGAGGACGCTAGGAGACTGCAAGGTGACTTGGATAGGCTGGGTGAGTGGGCAAATGTTTGGCAGATGGAGTATAATGTGGATAAATGTGAGGTTATCCATTTTGGTGGCAAAAACGGGAAGGCAGACTATTATCTAAATAGTGTCTGATTTGGAGAGGGGGAGATGCAGCGAGACCTGGGTGTCATGGTACACCAGTCATTGAAGGTAGGCATGCAGGTGCAGCAGGCAGTCAAGAAAGTGAATGGTATGTTAGTTTTCATAGCAAGAGGATTTGAGTATAGGAGCAGGGAGGTTCTACTGCAGTTGTACAGGGTCTTGGTGAGACCACACCTGGAGTATTGCGTACAGTTTTGGTCTCCAAATCTGAGGAAGGACATTATTGCCATAGAGGGAGTGCAGAGAAGGTTCACCAGACTGATTCCTGGGATGTCAGGACTGTCTTATGAAGACAGACAGGATAGACTTGGTTTATACTCTCTAGAATTTAGGAGATTGAGAGGGGATCTTATAGAAACTTACAAAATTCTTAAGGGGTTGGACAGGCTAGATGCAGGAAGATTGTTCCCGATGTTGGGGAAGTCCAGGACAAGGGGTCACAGCTTAAGGATAAGGGGGAAATCCTTTAAAACCAAGATGAGAAGAACTTTTTTCACACAGAGAGTGGTGAATCTCTGGAACTCTCTGCCACAGAGGGTAGTTGAGGCCAGTTCATTGGCTATATTTAAGAGGGAGTTAGATGTGGCCCTTGTGGCTAAGGGGATCAGGGGGTATGGAGAGAAGGCAGGTACGGGATACTGAGTGGGATGATCAGCCATGATCATATTGAATGGCGGTGCAGGGTCGAAGGGCCGAATGGCCTACTCCTGCACCTAATTTCTATGTTTCTATGTTTCTAATCCTTTTTCTCCAGAGATGCTGAGATCCTGACCCCGCTGAGTTACTCCAGTACTTTGTGTCTATCTTCAGTATAAACCAGCATCTGCAGTTCCTTCATACAGAGTGATATTCAAAGTCTGTTTCCCAGAGAGGAAATGCCAAATACCAAAGGGGATAGCTTTAAGGTGTGGGGAGGGAAGTTTAAAGCAGATGTACATGGCAAGTTTTTACCCAGAGAGCAGTCAGTGTCTGGAACGTGGTGACAGGTGTGGTAATGGAAGCAGTTACGATAGCAGAATTTAATGGGCATTTTGACAGTCACATGAACAGGCAGTGAATGGAACGAAGTTGCAAATTGTTTTTAAATTGGCATGATAGTAGGCTGAATGGCCTGTTCCTGTGCTGTACTGTTCTAAGTTCCATGTTTATGGATAGATTTATTTACGCCACCAGCCAGTTTAGAGTGCAGTGTTTGAAAACCTTGGAGTTGGTGTTGACCCAGGTTTTGCTATTCCCTTACATTTCCCAGAACAGATTTGCGTTCTGTACAACTCCCAGCACTTGCTAATAACTACAATGCCACATTCACTTTAAGAGATACAAGCTAGCTTTAAGGAATGCTGGCAGCCATCAGGGCCACCCACTGAGGAATGTGGCCAGCTATCTGTGGGTAGTGTTGGCTGCACACAGAGATCATTATACTGAGCAGCCAGCATCCAATTCATGCTCAATTTAAAATGCAGTGAAAGAGTGTGGGATGATTACACATTATGATAATTTTGCCCCACATAACCTCACATCAAATACTTCTCTTCATAGTACTAAATATCCATGATCCAGATGAGGCCATTGGAACATCACATTCAGGCTAGCCAGGTGCACTATCCTAGGATTATTTTTCCGACTGAAGAAGGGTCTCGACCCTAAACGTCACCCATTCCTTCTCACCAGAGATGCTGCCTGTCCCGCTGAGTTACTCCAGCATGTTATGTTTATCTTCAGTTCCTTCCTGCACATCCTGGGAGGGAGATTTGCTTGTGCTGCTTGGGAGAGTGTAAACTGGATTGGCAGAGGGGGAGGAACCCAGACCAGAAAGAAGATAGATGAGAGGTTTGAGCAAATACTGTAGACAAAGAGAACAAGATTAGTAGACAGAACAGGCGGGTGCATAGTAAATAGAGAGGAGAGTTGGTGCTTTAAATAATTGATTTCAATGCTAGAGATTCAGCTGGAAAGGTGGATGAACACAGGGTGTGGAATGGCTCAGGGGGGTGAGATATTATAGCCATGACAGAACCATGGTTGAGAGAATAAGAATAAGGAGTAAGCCATTTAGAACGGAGACGAGGAAATACTTTTTCTCACAGAGAGTGGTGAATCTGTGGAATTCTCTGCCTCAGAGGGCAGTGGAGGCGGGTTCTCTGGATGCTTTCAAGAGAGAGCTAGATAGGGCTCTTAAAATTGCGGATTCAGGGGATATGGGGAGAAGGCAGGAACGGGGTACTGATTGGGGATGATCAGCCATGATCACATTGAATGGCGGTGCTGGCTCGAAAGGCCGAATGGCCTACTGCACCTATTGTCTATTGTCTATTGTCTATTGACTGGCAGATCAATATTCCAAGATATAGATGCTACATGCATGATAGAGATGATGGTAAGAAAGAAAGAAAGGATTGCCTTTTTGATAAGGCGGGACATAACTATGTTGTTCAGCGATGATATTCCCTGGGAATCAATCAGTGAGGCTATACAGGATACAGTTACAACTTTTAATAGTCGTTTGGACATATATTTGGAAAGGAAAGATTTAAAGGGTTATGGGCCAAATGCTGGCAAATTGGACTAGCCCAGAATGCCAATTTGGTCAGCATGGAACAATGGGCCTATGGGTGATGGGCCTATTTCATGTTGTATGCTACTGTATATGTGTTGCTCCCACCTCCCAGTATATAGAGTCATACAGTGTGCAAACAAGCCCTTCAGCCCAATTCATCCACGCCGACCAAGATGTCCCATCTAAGCTAGTAGCATTTGCCTGCATTTGGCCCATTTCTTCTAAATATTTCCTATCCAAAAGGATATGGACCAAAGCTTTGTAGATTATGGTTCTTGAACCACAAACAGCAAAGTTTCAGGTCAAGACCCTCTTTAGACCCATGAATTGGGGAGATGGGAAGCAAGTTGAGGAAAGAGATGGGGTGGGACAAGGCCTAGAATGTGGTGGGTGAGGGGAGGGGGGGGGGGAGGTTATTGCCATATGGGTGTACAAAGACAAAATGAAGTCAAAAGGATGTAAGATAAGGAGCAGTCCATTTTTACCCCCCCCCCTCACCACTTATTTCCCCATCTCTTCCCTGTGCCACCCCCAGATAGGCACTCTTTTCTCCCACTATTCTGCCCCCCTTTCCACTTCCACTTATCCATCTCCCACTGGCTGCACAATTTACTCCTCCTCTTTACTTATCTTCCAGTCTTTTGTCTTCTTTTCATTGGCGGTGTTTGTCCATCCATCTGGCAATAAACCTCCCTCACCTATCACTTGCCAACCCAATGTCCCGTCCCCATCTCATTCTTCTTTTTAAATTATTCTCCCCTTCTGATACAATAAGTCTGAAGAAGGGTCCCAACCCAAATTGTCGCCAATCCATACCAACCAGAGATGCTGCTTGACCCGCAAGTTACTCCAACATTGTGTCTTTTTTTGTATTTCAGCATCTGCAATTCCTTGTCTCTTCTATACAGATGATGCTTCCATTTCCACATAGAAAATAAGTGCAGGCGGAGGCCACCGAGCCAGCACCGCCATTCATTGCGATCATGGCTGCTCGTCTCCCTATCAATAACCCGTGCCTGCCTTCTCCCCATATCCCTTGACTCCACTAGCCCCTCCAGCTCTATCTAACTCTCTCTTAAATCCATCCAGTGATTTGGCCTCCACTGTCCTCACTGGCAGGGAATTCCACAACTCTCTGGGTGAAAAAGTTTTTTCTCACCTCAGTCTTAAATGGCCTCCCCTTTATTCTAAGACTGTGGCCCCTGGTTCTGGACTCGCCCAACATTGGGAACATTTTTCCTGCATCTAACTTGTCCAGTCCTTTTATAATTTTATGTTTCTATAAGATCCCCCTCATCCTTCTAAACTTGTGAATACTTGTGAATCCTTTCCACCTTTCCTCATATGACCGTCCCGCCAACCCAGGGATCAATCTTCTGAACCTATGTTGCACTGCCTCAATCACAAGATAGATAGATATAGATATAGATATGCCATTTATTGTCACTGTACATGTACAATGAAATTAAAAGCTGCTCGTACTCAGTGCATACATATAATTTAGTACAAAAAACAAGAAACAGAAAACAAAAACACAAGGGAGAAGGGTGCACAATTCTGCGGCGCTATATACATATCTATAAAGGCAAAATGGTGAAGGAGATGTTTAAAGATTATATTAAATATTAAAAATGTTTTTTTTTTTTAAATGTTAAAAATTACAGTTACAATACACATTACAGTTCCAAATTTCATTACGTGGATATAATAGATGGAAGTCCGGGTGTTGGGCTGTGAAGTCAGTGCATGTGTGAATTAAGAGTAGTTATAATTTTCGGAAAACAACTATTCCTGAGTCTATTTGTCCTAGATTTGATGCACCTATAGCGCCTTCCAGAGGGCAGCAGGTCGAACAGTCCAAACGCAGGATGGGAGCTGTCCTTGATGATATTCTTTGCCCTGCTAAGGCAGCGGGAGGTGTAAATATCCACAAGGATGTCCTTCCTCAAATTAGGAGACCAAAACTGTACGCGATACTCCAGATGTGGTCTTACCAGAGCCCTATACAACTGCAGAAGAACCTCTCTACTCCTATACTGAAATCCTCTTGTTATGAAGGCCAACATTCCATTAGCTTTCTTCACTGCCTGTTGTACCTGCATGACAACTTTCAGTGACTGGTGCACAAGGACACCCAGGTCTCGTTGTACCTCCCCCTTGCCTAACCTAACCCCATTGAGATAATAATCTGCCCCCTTGTTTTTGCAAAGTGGATAACCTCACATTTATCTATATTATCTCACATATATTGGATGTCACATACTTGAATGTGCAGCCCATTGATGAGCACAAGATTGGATTGGATTCAATGTATTGTCATTGCACTTTTCAGTGCAACAAAATGGTTTAGCCTGCAGTTATAACATGGAATAAATAACAAACACTCAACACAGTTTAACATCCCAAAGTCATTGTCTCTTCCCTCCTTGCACTCCCTCTGCGCTGAGGCAATCCAAGCCTCCGATGTTGTGACCCCGCCGGGTGATGGTAAGTAAGTCCCGCGGCTGAATCCGTGCTCCGCAAACGGGCCGGTTCAAACTCTGCGGCCCGGGGCGGTCGAAGCTGCCGCCCTCCAGTCCAGCGGACACAGCTGTAGTTGCGGGAGCTCCGAAAAACAGGTCACCACCTGTGACCTGCGAGCTCCCGATGATGTCGTCCACTGGCCCGCGGCCGAGCCTCCGAGGCTCCAAAGTCGGGTCGGAAGTTGGGTCGCTCCACAACCACAGCCCCGAAGTCGGCCAGCCTCGCGTTGGTAAGTCCTGGCTCTGCCTCCGCAGCCTCGATGTCGGTCGCAGTTGGAGGCCGCCAGCTCCGCAATAGGCCTCAGCGCAGACGGACACGGAGACGGGGGATACGGCAGGAAAGGTCGCACCCCCCCCGAAAGAAGTCAAAAAACATGTTACACCCAATCCCCCCCACACATACACAACTAAATAAACCGAAATAAACTGTAAAAAAGGGACAAGAGAAAACAAAAAACAGAAAAGACAAACGGACTGCAGGCGAGCCGCAGCTGCAAGGCAGCGCCGCCACTTCCGGAAAACATGGCTTTTACACAATGCGTCCTCTTAAAAATCTACCTCACTGTAAAATCCTGCCCTTCAACAATTAAAAGTTCATGCAAATGTACTGGAAGGATAACTGTTGGGCAGGCCACACTGCTGTGTGCCTGACACCAGACTCCAGACACATACACGTTATTCCAAACTCTGTCCTGGGAAGAGATCACCAGATGGACAGAGCTTGTGCTCAAACCTCTCTGAAAAATGCAGCATCCCCACTCATTCTCAGGAATTCATGAACCATGAACATTGGGGAAGGAGCATATAGAAAAAATTAATGAAAGATGTGCAAAAAAGTAACGATGATAAAAGAAGCAGGCTGTTAGCTGTGGGCTAGGTGAAAATTAGTTACAGACAATGAAATTCAACAGGACGACTTTGAAATACTCAGTAGGCCAGGCAACATCTGTTGAAGAAGAAACAGACCTAATTAGTAAAGGCACTTCATCAACATTTTATTGATTTGTTGGAGGGTAAAACATCAAGGACAGAGGACACGTGCAGTAATGTTAAGCAAATCACCCTTGACCTGGATAAAGCATTCAGCAAGATCAATTTGGCATGGGTCAATCATGATTGGAATGATTAACTAGAATATGTACCCAGCCCAACTAGAACTCTATATATACAATCGGGTCCCGTTAGGCTCAGGCCAGGTAGCCAAGTCTTAATTTAGTAAATACACACTTGCCTTTTGCATATCAATCATTATCAATTTGCATCTGCGCTCCATTTGAATATCAATGACAAGGTCCTGACAATGGCAAGGTTTATGCAAGACTGCAATGTGCTAGTTGGCGTCAAGTTGGGAAAAGGGGAAGTACAATGGGATTTGGGGGTCCTTGTTCATCAGTCTATGAAAGTAAGCATGCAGGTACAGCAGGCAGTGAAGAAAGCGAATGGCATGTTGGCCTTTATAACAAGAGGAGTCGGGTATAGGATCAAAGAGGTCCTTTTGCAGTTGTACAGAGCCCTAGTGAGACCACACCTGGAGTATTGTGTGCCGTTTTGGTCCCCTAATTTGAGGAAAGACTATTGAGGGAGTGCAGCATAGGTTTACAAGGTTAATTCCCGGGATGGTGGGACTGTCCTATGCTGAGAGAATGGAGCGGCTGGGCTTGTACACTCTAAAGTTTAGAAGGATGAGAGGGGTTCTTATTGAAACATATAAGATTGTTAAAGGTTTAGACACGCTAGAGGCAGGAAACATGTCCCCGATGTTGGGGGAGTCCAGAACCACGGGCCACAATTTAAGAATAAGGGGTAAGCCATTTAGAACGGAGACAAGGAAACACTTTTTCTCACAAAGAGTTGTGAGTCTGTGGAATTCTCTGCCACAGAGGGTGGTGGAGGCCGGTTGTCTGGATACTTTCAAGAGAGAGCTAGATAGGGCTCTTAAAGATAGCGGAGTCAGGGGATATGGGAAGAAGGCAGGAACGGATTGTGGATGATTAGCCATGATCAGATTGAATGGCGGTGCTGGCTCAAAGGGCCGAATGGCCTACTCCTGCACCTATTGTCTATTGTCTATACTAGGGGTGAAGGCAAAACAAGCTACATCCATCTAGCATTGGAAACAAACGTTGATAATTCCTAAACCATTCATTCTCTTGCTTAGCTGGTTGACAATCCATATGAAAATTAAAACAATTCTAAATATTCAAAACAATTATAAAAGGAAGCAATTATAACACTTTAAAAATACAATAACAAAAACAGTTAAACAAAATAAATTAATTGAAAAGATTGTAATTACTTATCTAATCTTTCACAGTTATTGCTCCCAATTGCAACAAATGCTCCTGCTCTGATTCAACTTTATTGGGAATTTCCAACAAGTTTCCTCAATCTCTGTACTACGTGAGGAGTTTCAGTTTAGTTTGTTTTAGTTTATTGTCACGTGTACCGAGGTACAGTGAAAAGCTTTTGTTGCGTCCTAACCAGTCAGTGGAAAGACAATACATGATTACAATCAAGCCATTTACAGTGTAAAGATATATGTTAAGGGAATAACGTTCAGTGCAAGGTAAAGCCAGCAAAGTCCAATCACGGAAAGTCCGATGGTCACCAATGAGGTAGACAGTAGTTCAGCACTGCTCTCTGATTGTGGTAGGATGATTCAGTTGTCTGATAACAGCTGGGAAGAAATTTGGGGGTGTGCGTTTTCACACCTTTACCTTTTGCCTGATGGGAGAGGGGAGAAGAGGAAGTGGCCAGGGTGCCAGAGGAGTCCAACAGTTGGGAAATAATCAATGAAACATTTCCAGTATGTTTGGATTGCTGCAGCCATGGGAAAATCTTGAATGTAAAGCACTCACATAGAGAAATGTCAACAGTTCCACGGTAAGATAAAGCCTAGTATTTCAAATTAGGAGAGGAGAGAAATAGGACAGACTGCAATAGAGAAAGGCTCACTGTATGATAATATTAGAAATGAACCAAAAACAAAAAGCAACCTTTACATTATGATAGAGGTTGAGATGAGAGGTGTTTTTCTGAAGTAGCCATGGCACAACAAAAATGTTGTAATCGTGGCTGGAATACATAAAAGCACTGAAAGTGTGGGCTTCCACAGGTAGATTCAATAACTGTCCTTATAAATTATAGGGAACTGCAATATTTACAGATCAACTATAATACCAAATTAATCTATTAAAAAATTATAAATCTGAATGTGCCTTTCAAAATGGTAACTGTGCAGAATAAATGATGCATTAGGTTACTAAATCTTCGCAAGTTACAAAAAATATCTGACAGTAAAATGATTATGTCAGATAATATTTTAATAGTAGTGAAAGGAAATGCCTCAAAATTAATACACTAATTTTGAAAACTAATCTGAATGTGCCTTTCTGATCCACTCTCTCTATGCACCAGAGGCAATTTACAAGGGCCAATTAATTTACAAACCCACATTGTTTGGGATGTGGGAGGAAAAGGTAACAGCCAGAGGAAACCCATGTGATCAGATGAAGAACGTGCAAACTCAACACAGACAACACATTTCTAACCCATGTCTCTGGTGTTGTAAGGCAACAGCACTACCAGCTGCACCACTGCGCTAAATTTTGTGATAAACCTACATGACTTACTAAACTTAAATTGCATTCTAACAACAAAATAATTGCTACAAATATACCAGTTGTCAGGCAGTTGTACTCAGTTACAAAATACAATACCAATGTACACTCGACCCAAATGTCACCTATTTCTTTTCTCCAGAGTTGCTGCCTGACCTGTTGAGTTGCTCCAGCATTTTGTGTCTATCTTTAATACAAAAATAGATTTGCTTTACGTAATATGTATCACCATCTCAGTGGTGTCCTAATGCAAGTTTTTGAAATGCAGTCACGTTGGAGTTAATTGGTCATGTACGATGCTCAGCAGTTACTTTCTGCTCTCCAGCATCCCGTAGGGAGCTGTGTGATAATAATGAGATTATTATTTTAGATGGTAGTTGGAGGACATACAGCCGTCTGGACAATAAGAATAATCCCTTTTCTGTGAGATGTTTTTCATCCATCTATAGATGCAAATGTGGCCTTCTATCTTGTTCAAAACTTGAGAGTTTTCCATGGTACAGTTTTCTCCAAATTTCATTTATTGTTGGTAATGATTTTTGTATTCCCATTCTTCTGACTATTCTTCTTGAGGTGAGAGTGCTTCCAACTAATCCACTGCCAACATGTTACCAAATTACTGCAGCTCATGAAAAACATTCCAAAAACACTCCAATGGGTTTTCTCGAAGATCACCAAGGACTTTGAATGTAAGTTCTGAATTTACTTTGGTTCTTTTACATCCTAGATGCAAAGTAATAACCAATTATTGAATTAAAATATAACTAGGTTCACAGAATAATATTACAAGTTGGATCACGTGTGGTGTGCACAGGCTAAAGTTGTTGGACAACTTGTTTTATTTGATCTTCCTTTTGTGCACGTCGAGTTGGTTGCATTAGTCGAAACAGGCATGTGAAGGTTGCAATCTTCCACCCCAAAAGTTGGATATTCCCTTCCTACGGTTGGTGAGAAATTAAGAACACAAGGAAATAGGACAAAGAGTAGGCCATCTAGCCCCAGAAGGTACTCATAGTTTTTTTTCCATACCAAATCCAATCATCATTAAAAACACAACATTGTCAAACATGCATTTCAGATGAAATTTTAAAAGAGACTAGATGCTAGAAATCTGAAATAAAAACAGAAAATGCTGGAGACTCTTTGCAGCTAGGGGTGGCACAAAGGCGCAGCTGGTAGAACTACTGCCACACAGCACCAGAGACCCGGGTTCTATCCTGACCTCAGGTTCTGTCTGGGTGGAGTTTACAAATTCTCCCTGTGACTGTGTGGCTTTTCTCCGGGTGCTCTGGTTTCCTTCCACATCCCAAAAGAAGTGCGGGTTTGGAAGTTAATTGGCCTGTAAATTCCTTTTGGTGTGCAAGGAATGGATGAGACAAGTAGGATAACATAGAATTAGTGTGAATGGATGGTTGGTGGTTGGCATGAACTTGGTGGGTCAAAGGGTCTGTTTCCATGCTGCAAAGCGAAAGCCTGCTCCACTATTCATTATAATCATGGCTGATCGATGATTGCCTAAGCCCCTCTTCAGTGTCCATTCCTCAAACCTTTCTCGATCTTTCAAATATTTATCTATCTTCACCCTAAATAAATCTAATGGTCTAGCCTCCGCAACCATCATGGCTGGAGAACTCCAGAAATATACTACCTTCTGAGAAATGGTTTCAGTTTTAAAAGAGTGGCCCTTTAATTTCTATCGTTCCCCCTAGTTCATAACTCCCCTGCCAGTGGAAACATCTCAACATTTACCCTTTCATGCCCGCTGATGATTTTATTTGTTTGAATTATGCCACTCTTCATTCTGCTGAACTCCAATGAATATAGTCCCATACTACCTAGCCTTTCTTGATGGTTCAACATGCACAGCCCAGGAATGACCTTGGTGAATCTCCTTTGCGCTGCACCTAATGTTGCAGTAACTTTAGGTCGGTGGGGAATGAGATTTTGCTGAACTTGATATTTCACAAGTTAGTTTACTTTCACCCAAGGGCGCAAGACTATTTCCAAATCTTGTTGACGAGGTTGATTTGAACTTACTGCAGCTGGAAACTAAAATGCATGGTGTTCCTTTTTAAAAACAATTGCATGCTTATTATGAACTTGTTGTTTTTGTGGAACTACAAAAGCTATAATGGAACGTGACATGGCATTTGGAAGCTCGGCAAACAAATTATAAATAATTCTTAGATATGGGGTAAAAAGTGTCCCTTTACAGCCATTTTACAGTTTAAGATTAAAACTTCACAATTTGGGATGATGGTTTTTCATTTAATTGGGCACCACTTCGGTTTACAGTGCAGATTTTATGTAGTGCCTTTCATGTTGAGCGCAGGCACTGTCTCTGGAATCATTTAATCAGCCAATTCTTTGCTTGTAAATGATGACCTGGACTGTTAACTGATTATTGATGACTTTTATATAGTAATTGTAAACTTTAATGATGTCATTTTACATTTGGTTATGCACCAGTGACCAAGTCTACATAAATTACAGCATTAAAGTCAGTTATGGAGTCATAAAGTCATACAGTGAGGAAACAGGCCCTTCAGTCCAACATGCTCCTGCCCACCAAAATATCCCATCTACACTCATCCTGCCAGCCTATCTTTGGCCCATATCCCTCTAAACATTTCCTGCACATTAAAACCAAAGGCCATCAACATGTATTTAATCAGCAAAAATTCAAATCAGATGTCATTTCCAAGAGTTGAAAATGTGGAGCGTTCTAATACAGGGAGCAGTTGAAACTATTTACATAAATGCATTCAAAAAGAGACTGACAAATGTATGCAGAAGAAACGAATAGAGAGCTATGCTGATAGAGTTAGATGAGGAACGATGAAAGGAGTTTCAATTGGAACATACATCTGACATGGACAGTTTAGGCCAACCAGCCACGTTGTACATCCTATGCAATGCTGTGACACCCTCAACTACCTCTTTTAATTCCTCCCATTTTCTACAGACCATAGAAATAGCCATTGGCAGTCACATGGGCCTGGGCTAAATCTATCTTCAACCTGGCTATGTGGAACAGTTCGTGCTCCAAGCCTAATCCACCCCGTTATATTTTGGACTGCTTTGCTGCTGCTTTTGGCACTTGTGCAGAGCTCATCAGTTTCATCCTCTCTCCCACCAAATTCTACTTTGCCCTTAAATTCACCGGGACTATCTCTGACACTTCCCTTCTTTTTCTGTATCTTTCTTTCTCCAACTCAGGAGAGTGATGCCACTGACATTGTCTATAAATCCACCCATTCCCACGGTTACCTCAACTACACCAACCTGCCTCCTGTGAGGTTGCCATTCTCTTTTCTCAATTTTTTTATTCCTGGCACATGTGTTTTCAAGATGAGGCCTCCGGCGTTATGGCTTCTGAAATGGCCTTTTTTCTCCCAGAAATGTGGCTTCCCCTTTCCCATAGTTGACGGAGCCTTCACATGCATTGTCTTCAAGTCTGCTCTCATGCTCCCTCCTCTTCACACAGAACAGCAATAGAGTTCTCTTAATCCTCACCTTTAACAACTTGTTCCAGCATCTATTCCCTCCCCACTATCCAGGGACAAAAAACAGACATTCCTAGTGAGGCAGAGGGTCACGCGTACCTCTGCCACCCTTATCCACTGCATCTGGTGCTCACAATGTGGTCTCCCCAATATTGGTGAAAACAAGCAACATGTGAAGACATGGGAACTGTTTTGAAGGGCAATGCAATTTTGAGCTTCCGGTTGCATGACATGTTAACTTGCCTTCCTACTCCCAAACCAGGCTCTCTGTCAGTGGAAGGAACTGCAGATACTGGTTTAAACCAAGGATAGACACAAAATACTGGAGTAACTCAGTCTGAAGAAGGGTCTCGACCTGAAATATCACCCAGAGATGCTGCCTGTCCCGCTGAGTTACTCCAGCATTTTGTGTCTATCGAAGCTGTCTGTCCTCAGTCTTCCCCATTGCTATGGATGGGCTAAATGCAAATTAGAAAAAGCAGGAACAGGGCACTGATTTTGGATGACCAGCCATGATCAAATTGAATGGCGGTGCTGGATCGAAGGGCTGAATGGCCTATTCCTGCACCTAATTTCGATGTGTCTATGTTTCTCGAAGAGCAACATTTCATATTCTGCTTTGGTAGCCTACAACCCTGACGTATGAATGTGGAATCTTTCAGTTTCCTGTTACTCACACCCCTAATGTTCTCCTCACCCACACACTCACCTGCCCACTTTTATCTTTTGGTTATGTATCACCTGCCCGCCTGTATCCCACAGTGTATTCCCCATAACAGTGCCATATTGTGGCAATTTCTTCTCTTCCCTCTTAACCCAGATGTCCTGTCTCGAACCAAAAAGATAAGTTTTTATTTTCTCCACAGATGCCGCATAACCTGCTGAGATCCGATATTTTGTATTTTAATCTTGCGATACCTCTGATAAATGAAAGAGCATAAAACGGGCCTAGATTTTGCGATTAGCAGCAAAGGGATATTTCTTGAGTCTGATTTAATGGGTCCTGTGGTGCCGATTTTTCCCAATCCTGCTCTTGATCAAAAGCAATCCCTAGTGGATTTGTGGCATTCAGTTATGATATTATATACATTATCCCTACATGTGGAATTCTGATCGAATCTGAACCATAATCACACAAATGAAACAGAAGCATTTTTTTCTCTATTAAAACACGGCAGTTTACCATGAATTTAAGAGATTGACACTTTAGCCTATCCAAATGAGGCAGAATCATGGGAAAGGCTGTGATTGGAGAGTTTAAAAGTATTTTTGTGGATCATAGAGGGTGTTCATCAGTAATTATGATTTAGTATGGTGTTAACAGTACGGTTCAAACATATCATTCAATTCTTTCAATGTTTATTTTATAGAGACGTAAGTAAAAGTTAAAGATAGACACAAAGTGCTGGACTTACTCAGCGGGTCAGACAGCATCCCTGGAGAAAAGGAATATGTTCCTATTCCTTCCATCTGCAGTTCCTTCCAACACATTAAGTAAAAGTTGAAGATAGACACAAAGTGCTCGAGTAGCTCTAGAGTACAGGCAGCATCTTTGGAGAGAAGGAATGGATGATGTTTTGGGTCGAGACCATTCTTCAGACTGAGAGTCGTGCGATATAGATGGTGATATAGAGAGATATAGAACAAATGAATGAAAGATATGCAAAAAAAGTAGCAATGATAAGGGACACAGGCCATTGTCAGCTGTTTGCTAAGTGAGAACAAGAAGCTGGTGCGACTTGGGTGGAGGAGGAATGGAGAGAGAGCCAATGCAAGGGTTACTTTAAATTAGAGAGAGCAGGAGGAATCACAGTGGTGGGGGCAGCAAGAGAGGATGAATGAATGAAAACTTTATTGTCATTCAGATATACACCTAGACACAGTGCACCTTGAACGAAATTTCGTTGCATTTGACTCTCCAAAATCAGTTAAAAGTTAAAAGTTCCAGGTGCGTCCATAAAAATGCGTCATGCGCATGGCTCTGTAAAATAAATATATATTAAAAAGTTTTTAAAAGTGACGATATTTAAAAGTTCTAGCCTCGATTGTTCAGTAGGCCTGGGGGGATGAAGCTGTTGTAGGTTGTCCCGCTCTTCATGCTGCGGTAAAGAGTTGCAGATGCTGTGGGTGTGTGGGGGCTCTGGTAATGCCCTTAGCTCTACTCAGACAGCGCTTGTACCCCATGTCCATGATGGAAGGAAGAAAAGTCCCAGTGATTTTTTCCGCTGTCCTCACCACTCTCTGAAGGCACTTCCAGTCCGCAGCTGTACAGCTGCCGCACCACGTGGAGATGCAGCTGGTCAGGACCGACTCAATGTTGTACAGGATGTTGCAAAACTCTCATCAGAGAGAGGAGAACTTCTTCAAAGTAGACATTCCTTGAGAAGATTTTGTAGTGGAGCAGAGGAAATGTGTAGGAAAGAACTGCAGATGCTGGTTTATACCGAACATAGACACAACATCATCTATTCTCTGTTGATTGACTCTGCAAATAATGCAACTGCTCACTACGTGGATTTCACTGACCATGATTCCCATGAATTGTTGCAGACAGAAGATGTTCCTGCCAGTTTTATACAGTTGAAGGCTGACTATTCCACCATAACTGAAATGGGTCCAGGACATGTTATTGCCTTAGTCTACTGTGCCTTCTGGTTGAACTGGTAAGTTTTCCAATGCTTTTTTGTTAGTGTAATTCACATATTTGTAGTTTTTTTTGTAAAAATGAAAACATAATAGAGAAAGACTGAAGAAGGGTCTCGACCCAAAACGTCACCCATTCCTTCTCTCCAGAGATGCTGCCTGTCCCGCTGAGTTACTCCAGATTTTTGTGTCTTTCTTCAGTAAAAGGTAATGCCAGCTAAATGAACATTTAGCCTGATGCTCAGTTGCTGCTGGTTCTCTTAGTCATCAGAAAAGCTTTGTTCATCAGTTGTCAAACTTTCTAACATTCAATACAAAGAAACACTTCTGAACAATATCATGTCTGAATTTACCAATTATAGGAACATTCTGACAGAAAAGCTATTTTAAGAAAAACATAGAGAAAAAAAAGATACTATTTATAAAATACTTTAATTTCAATGTTCATTTATATTAGAGCCAGCAGCATGGAAATAGGCTGTTCAACCAACCACATCCATGCCATCCAGTGGGTGTCCATGTCAACAATGTTATATTAAAAATAAAAATGTCTTCAATCTCTTATCTCTTTATTAGAATACTGCAGCTGGAGCAAAGAATTTACACGTAGATATTATTTTACTATGTGAATCTATTTGTTGCGAATTCCACCTTGTTCCAGGTAGGAATAAAAGTGGATTATTGGAACTCATCATCTTTCCACCGTTGAACGAGGTTAGGGATGACATGCAGTTTAACTCGATGTCTGGTGTGATGTGAATGGGCACAGTCATTCCAGTAGCTCATTTTGCTAATGCTTCAAACTGAAGGTTAATCATTTTGTGAGAAAAAAATTAACTTACCTTTTCAGAAAAAATGGAAATAGATGAAATATTCATGATATGTGCTACATATTTTACTAAATTACTGTACATGTCAGAACATATGCATTCTATTGGCACGGTGATTTCTGTCTAGGTGTGGCTGCACTGCTTAACTGAATCATTCGAATCCATCATTAGTTCTGCCTCAAGTATGTTACATGCGTATTGGCATGCACATTATGATTGACTAAACCACAGATGTTAAAAATGATTCCTTTGAAATTTACTGATCTCTAGAATCATTGGCATTTTAGATTCACTGCTTCCTTTTAACTATACAGAGCTTGAATCCATTTCTCTCAAATCATCCTACATGTTGTTTAAACCAAATATAATGTAAGCATTTAATTTGAAACAATGAAGTCTATAGAGCCTTTATATTGAAGTGAAATGATGATGACTGTTATGGGCGTCACCTGTACTTTTTACAGCATTATCTTTTTTCAACAATGATATAAATACAATAAAATAAAACAAAATAGAGAACTGTGTGATATAAATATGTAACACTAATAAATCCAATAATCTGTTGCAAAAATTGCCTTATACAAATCTTTAGTAAATAGAAACATAGAAATTAGGTGCAGGAGTAGGCCATTCGGCCCTTCGAGCCTGCACCGCCATTCAATATGATCATGGCTGATCATCCAACTCAGTATCCCGTACCTGCCTTCTCTCCATACCACCTGATCCCCTTAGCCACAAGGGCCACATCTAACTCCCTCTTAAATATAGCCAATGAACTGGCCTCAACTACCCTCTGTGGCAGAGAGTTCCAGAGATTCACCAGAAATATTGTAAACTCCAATAATGGCATCACATAGAGTTGCAATATCATTCTGTAGCAGGGAGTAAAAGGTAATAATGAATATATAATGCCAAGGATGGCAGCCAGCGACCAGTGTCATTGAAAATAAATCAGTTTTGAGACCCTGTTCTAGTTACAAGTACTGATTTTGATTTGATTTGATTCAACTTTATTGTCATTGCACAAATACGAGTGCAGGTACAATGAAATGCAGTTTAGCATCTGGTCAGAGTGCAAGATAGTAGAAATAAAAATACTGGTTAAACAATATGTGCAATGTGGATGAATTAAACTGGTACATAGGCAAATGAATGTAGTATAAATGATAGCTAGCGTCGGGACTGTGAGTTCAGCAGTGTAATGGGAGTTATTGAAAAAGCTGTTACTCAGCCTGCTTGTGCGAGACCTGAGGCTCCTGTACCGCCTCCCTGATGGGAGGTGGGCAAATAGTCCATGGTTAGGGTGAGAGGGGTCCCTGATGATTTTCCCGGCCCGTCTCAGACACCGTTTGCGGTGGAGGGCATCCATGGCAGGGAGCGGGGCAAGGGAATACTGCGAAAGGGAATACCTTCAATAATAATTCCGATAGGATGTCGTCAGTTTGCAGTCTGCAGACAACAAAAAAATGAACTGGGTGTAAAGGAGGATTATATTTTGACTTTGCTTCATTGACGAATTATGTCCTTGAAATGCTCATGAAGATGCATTTGGAATGTTAAATGGTACACTGAACATATGAGATACAGACATGCACTCTCTTGGCAGCATTTTATTATCCGCACTGAACAGAGTTTTCAATCTCGTTTCATTTCATGATATGTTTAACAATCCGTGGGTCAACGCATACGCCCAATGCAAATTGGAGGAACAGAACCTCATATTTTGTTTGGGCAGCTTACAACCCAGCGGTAGGATTTTGGATTTTTCTAACTTCAAGTAACCCTTCCATTCCCTCTCTCTCTCTCTCTCTCCCGTCTTACACACCTCTGACTAGTTCTACTATCCCCCTGATTAAATATTACTGATTGTATTCCTCGTTGTCTCCTTCTCCTCAACTAACAATGAACCATTCTACATTTCCTTATCATCATCTGCTTTGATCTGTCATTATTACAACTTACCCTCTGCATCCCTAGATTCCCTCCCTCTCCCCTGTCTCTCAGTTTGAAGAAGAGTCTCAACCCGAAATGTTGCCCATTCCTTTTTTTGCGTCTATCTTCTTGTGAATCTGATCCTGTTTGGTTTGAAAGATGGCTTACAGGCAATGACAGGCAATCCTTGGACTTACAAAAATATATTTTCATGGCATGGGCACCTAAAATCCTAAAAATCATGGGCCAGGTAGAATCCAAAGGACAAAGAACATTTATTATCACATACACCAATTGGTGTAGTGAAATTCGACTTGCCAATGCAACTGAACAATATTAAGAAATCTGTTTTTTGTTAATATATTTGAATCTAAATAAAGTGAAAACTAATTACTTCACATTATTTGATTATATATATTATTCATAGATATTTGTGGCCCAAAGGGCAAAGTTTTTTTCAAGGTATGAATGCAAACACCTCTAATACCTGTCCCAAATTGTCAGTTAAGAAATAAATCCAATATATTTGTAACTAATTATATGACAATTAGTCCATGTCAAACTGATCATGTTTAATAATATTTCTATTCCCTAAATTGGATTACAGCTCTTTTATGTTCCGTGTAATCAGGAGATATATCTTTGCTAATTAGTAATGCCAGTGATACATTTCAATGACCACTTAATTAGTCTTTGTTTTGAGTAACGAGCCTAGACCGGATGTAAACCTGCATCAGTGTTTGTTGCATTCTTTAGATATGTAAATTCATTTTGTTTGCCACAATGTTGACAAAAGCAGCTATTTGTCCGTTAATTTTTTTCCCCACTAACCCAAATATGTGGGAGACAGGTCTATGCTATTACATTTTTTTTCTAGAGCAAACGCACGTTTTTTTTAACCTGGATTTGAAAGTCTGCTGTCAGTCTATTAAAAAGACGATTGCCGAAGAAAAACTCTGCAATTGACCTGACGCCAATAACTCTCCTGGCCTATATTTGGGCATCATATTACGATGAAGATATATAATTGCCCAGTTTAGTAAGAACACATATTGTTTACCAGAAAAGCATTGTATGTTTTGCCTCTGATGATTTCACCATTTCCTTCCCCGTGTAATAGCCAAGAACAATATTGTTGCATGAGCTACAAATAGCCCATGGACAGGCAAGGACGCCAGAGGTGGTGACCATTTTTTTGTTGTTGTTTCTCTTATCTGTTTGCCAGGCAATCGATTTCCAATTTAAACACATTTAGGAAGACATGGTAGATATGTATTAATGTGTTAGAATCCCGCTGAGTTACTCCAGCTTTTTGTGTCTATCTAGATATGTATTCATATTCTTTCAATTCTGGGTAGCTTTATTATACACGAAATGTGACTAGTTATCACCATATGAGGTATAATAGTATGCACCAGCTTTGTCTTTGCAAACCTTTCTCTAATTGTGCTGCGCCGGCTCCATGTTTTCTCTGTTGCTTTATTTTGCAAGTACCAGGATCAGTTTTATAGATTTGTTACATCATCTCTCTCTGCCACCTCGCTGTGAAATGGGCTTTCAGAGTCGCTTTTATACTGACATGTCAAGAATACTACCATCAGGCAGGTCTCTGGTTTTCATCTGGAGCGCAGTAATATAATGTGCTGGGAAGTATAACTTTCATGCCAGAGAAACGCTGTTAATAAAATTTCCTGCAGAATTCCTGCCCAGCTGCGAAGGAGTGGGCTATTAACAAAACCAAATTACAAGAGGGGCTGTTGTTGGAGGCAGTGAGGAATTAGCATAAAGCTCTATGTTCGCAGCACAATGCACAGCCCGTAATAATATGACAGGTCTTCCAAATTTTGTTTTAGATTCTGCAGTTACCAACCTAAAAGAACAGTAGAGGCGTGAAGGAGGGTCTTTCTACTTATGTCGGCCAGTTTCCCTTATCTTTCAGTCAATCGAGTGAGACTTGGTGTCCCGTAACCTGGTTTGAGTGTGGTTTGATCGGACTGGGATGGAGGGAGGGAGGAGAGAGGGAGGGTGGGTGAGGGAGACGGGTGGCGGATGAAGTGGAGGAGGGAGGGAGGAGGAGAGGAGGAGGGATGAGGGAGGAGGAGGAGGAGGAGTGGTGTACCTTCAGCCCCATTCTGCGCTGGGCTGGGCTGGCTGTGCGCTGTAACTGCGCTGCTGTATGTGGCGGCGGGGCGATTCGCTGCTGCTCGCTGCCCCCTGTCTGCCTGCTCGCGTTCCCGCTCCCTCCCTCCCTCTCTCTCTCACACGGCAAAATGGCGACTGAGAGCGAGCAGCGGCCGGACAGCGGCGACCCTCCGTCCGAGGAACAAACCCCGAGCAGCTGCCAGGTAAAGCCGGCTGCCCCGACCTCCCCGAGAGACACATTGTTAACCCGAGTGAAGGAAAAGCCGCGCTTACAATGTGTGGAACGTTGTGTTGCTGCTCATCCGCTGGACACAATGTATCCATTCCCTATGGAAGTTCCTGCTACAAGCCGGGGGCTCCTTTCAGATAAAGAAACCTTATTTCGGTCTCCTTTCAAATTTAATGTGATTTTTCTTTCTGCTTTTCATTTGCTCGTTGATTCCTTCACGCTCGTCTCCTACCGAGTGAGTGTGTTGATGGATTTTGTTTGTGTTGGATGAAGATTTTTGGGGTTGTCTCAACCTTCAGTGCAGTTGTTGAGATTCCCGCTGTCCCCCCCCCCCCCCCCTTCATTCCAGTCCCCTTATCTCTTCAAGGTGGAAAATGCAATATTTTCGAAATTCGAAAATTAACTGCATTTTTTTGATTAAATCCACCCACACACACACAGATTTTTGCGGCCACAGTTGCCGCTGAAACAAAACCCGTTGGGTTCTCTTGCTGCAGCTGAAATTCGAGCCAGTGCCTCTGCCATTTATCTTATGTCAGTTTAATAAGCTAGAGCCTGATCGCATAGGAGATTATATTTCTCCAAATAATATTTTCCTTTATATTGTACTTAAATTGATTATGATTGATAGTTCTTCAATACTTTACCGATTTAGGGCGAGGTAAGAAACGTGAAGACAGTCCATTTTAAATAATTGTATTAAATGCATTTTGGAAATATGTGCACTGAAACCAGGTTGTTTACTGGTCTTTTATTTTGAGTGTTTTATTTGTGAAAATCTATGTCCTTTCAAAATTGACATACATTTGATAATAGAGGCATATTTGTTTCTGTCTTACAGAAATCTGAATTTGACATGGACAATCTCAGTAAACCAGAACTACTGACTCTTCTCAGCATCCTTGAGGGGGAACTGGAAGCCAGAGATCTGGTGATTGAAACCTTGAGGGTAAGTAATAAATGGTTCCTTTTTTGGGTTTTAACAACTTCCCTGATTCCTCAGTAAACAGATTTAACGTAAACTTTTCTCTGCAGGATAAAACAATATGATCTTGGAATTTTATAGGCGCAGATATACATACAGCGATAGGCTTAATAGTGTCAGAGATTTCCCCTCATTAATGATGTATTAATGGAATAGTTAATGGTTAATGGAACACTGTCATCATTACACCCGGTAGCAATTCTGTTTTCTTTATGGTAGAACTTGACGTGAGGATTAAATGATGTAATGGAAGCTTTACAGCTTAGCTGTTGCTCCACACATCCAAAGTGCTGCACTAATGACACCAGTGGATAAAATCAAAGTTCAAGCTGGGCTGTCGGTAAAGATGAATGATTTCACACAGTTGCACCATTTGATTAAAATTAAAATATTCCCATAAGGTTTCCTTCAAGAAATTGTGCTTCCTGAAAGCGAATGATTGCTTGAGATGAAGCTTGGCACAAATTCACTGACCCCTCCCAATGTTTCTGACTGTCTCTCGATTGCACTCCAACTCACTGACTCTGGACTCTGGACCAGTGAAACTGACTGCAGATACATTTACTGCAAGAGATTCCCATTTAACAGAATTCCAACTTCACCCAACCATCTTTCAGCTTAATTTAGTTTTTTGATAGCCCACATTGAAAATGATTTATTTTAGATAATGTTAGATAAATATACTTTGGTTGCTTCCATTTGTATAATGGTTGGTATGGATCAACTCTCTCTTTTAATCAGGGACGGGTGGGGTGCAGTTCCCATTGAGCCAGTGTCGGAAGAGTGGCCTGTTTTAGCCAGGATTGGATAGCCTGTGCTTCCTTTCTTGGCAAGGTGGGATGGGTTTGAGTTTTCCTGTTATCCCAGACTGTGAGCCCACTTGAAAGTGGATTAGAATGACTAGTGTGTAGGAAGGAACTGCAAATGCTGGTTTAAACTGAATATAGGTACAAATAGCTGGGGTAACTCAGCAGGACAGGCAGCATCTGTGGAGAAAAGGGATGGGTGACGTTTGGGGTCGAGACCCTTCTTCAGATTGAGAGTCGGGGGGAAAGAGAACCTTCTGAAGAAGGGTTGCGACCCGAACCGTCATGCATTCCTTCTCTCCAGAGATGCTGCCTGTTACTCCAGCATTTTGTGTCTATCTTTTGGATTAGAATGATCATGGTTTATATAAAACTCTTTTTGGCAGCTGATGACACAGAAACCTCCAAACGTAAATATAAGTATTTCACCTATGTGAGATGTTTGGTGATTTGTTATGTCAGCTGAGATTCGGCAACTAAATGTTTTTTATCAGGAAGCACCTTTCACCACATTGGCAGCAAAAGTAGTTAAACACTTGATAACAGCATGAGCCGAGGGAAGAAGTGGGGAGAAATGGGATGATGTTGATTCCTTCCAAGTCCAGAAAACATCAACTCAACCCCATTCCTTTGATTCCTCAGAATCGTGTAGCAGGGCTGATGATTAGGAAGGTTGCTGTGTATGAATCACCAGTGCAAAAATAATTGATTTGCCTATTTACAGTAAAGTTCCATTCCATAAAAAGCTTTTCCGCTGGAAATCCCGCATTGATATGTGAAATATTTCAATGTAGCAAGCCGGGCGAGATACTGATCTCGAGTGCTGTGTGGGAGTTTGCACATTCTCCGTGTGACTGCATCGGTTTTCCCGGGTGAACTGGCTTCCTCCCACGTCTCTAACACATGCTGGTTCGCAGGTTAATTGGTAACTGTAAACCGCTCCTCATGTGGGGGAAAAACGCGGCAGGCGAATCAGGAGAGTGGAGGTGCATGCAAGAGAGAACAGGTTATATGGGAATAAACTATAAAATAACTCCATGAAAATGAAATTATATGGAAGGAATGAGTCTCTAGTGAATGTTCTGACATCTGGCATGAACAGAAAGAAGATAGACACAAAATGCTGGAGTAACTCAGTGGGTCAGGCAGTATTTCTGGTGAAAAGGAGTAGGTGATGTTTCAGTTGGAGACCCTTCTTTATTGGTTGTGGGCTTGGTGGAAACGAGTATAGACAATGAAACTCGCCAAGATGGCAGTGAAAGTACTGCAACAACGAGGGTAGTCGTCTTGCTGAATTTCTTTGTCTGTATCACTCGTTCTCACCTTGCCCAACACCCACAGACCGTTTCTTTGATCATTGTTACCTTTTTGCATATCATTAATTTGTTCCATATCTCTATCACCACCTATGTTTCGTTTCCATTTCCCTTGACCTTTCAGTCTGAAGAAGGGTCGTGACCCGAAACTCCTATTTCTTCAGAGACGCTTCCTGACCCACTGAGTTACTCCAGCTTTTTACGTCTTATCTTCAGTTTAAACCTGCATCTGCAGTTCCTTCCCACACATTTTGTCTGGCATGAACTTGATAGCTGGATGTCCTCCTGTATGTTGTGAGAAAACAGGTGGCATGAGAAAGGAATCCACGCAGTTTGCAAAAAACGTTTGTTTGCGCATTTCTGAATGTTCCATGACTTCATAAATATTTTTTTTTGGGATTGAAATATATAACAAACTTCAGTGAGGATATGTAGAATTGCATAATTGATTTCATACACAAAATTAATATTTTTGCTTGAGGAGCGGCTGAGAGTAACCATTTAACCTGCCAACCAGCATGTGTTGGGGACGTGGGAGGAAGCCGGTTCACCCAGGGAAAACCAATGCAGTCACACGGAGAGTGTGCAAACTCGCACACAGCACCTGAGATCAGTATCTCACCCAGCTTGCATGAGCTGTGATGCAGCTGCACTATCCGTTTCAGTACAGTGCTGCCCTTGAGTGGCTGTCCTGAATGCAAATGTAGTTCTGCAAACGATTCTTACTTGATTTAATTTTATTTGAGTTTTAATTTATAAAATAAAGTAAGTTACATATTATGCCTTATTTATGTCTGATGTTTACTGAGCTCAGTTAGCTTGCTGTATTAGTTTGCTATAATCAATATACTACATGGTCCTAATTCCAAGATAAGGAAGCATGGAAGATAAAATCTCTGATTCTTAAATGTTTGCTGACATTCAGTATTTACCAATCCATTGTCCACTCTTCAAAATGTAGTGACCGTTCAATATACTAAATGGAACTAAAAATAGGAATTATTAGTCCAGTTGGGGTTTATATAATAAATTAACACATGTTAAAGTTGGTGTTCCACATTTCACTGAAAGTGGGACAACCAGTCCTGTTCTATTTTCATTGGTCCTTTGCAGTATTTTATGTCAACCTATTCAATATTGCTTGCAGCACTGATTTGTGTGGTAATCATTACAGAAGGGTCCAACTTGCTTTTGAACATAAGCAAAATGCTGCAGTGAAAGCAATCCCAGTGAAATGTAATTTTCTTAAAATGGCTGATTTGGAAGATTTCAATTCCAAGTGATTTCTGTGTTTAAATAGTTTTAGGTTTTGTCTTTAATTAAATTGTTTTTTTTCTCTGCTGGATGTAACTAGAACTAATTTGTAACCCCCTGTAAAAGTAGTTCTCATGGTCAGTTGATAATAACATTTTTTAAATAGTTGGTCGCTACTTCTCTGCACAATTTAGTTTTGGATGGGTATATTGTGGAGGGGCTTGTTATTTAACATATTTGACAGAATAAAACCATAATATTTCCATCTTTCCAAGATTACTTTTTACATATTTTCTTTTCCGAACATTAGTCAGGCATGATTCGTGCCACAGTGTGTGATTATAGAGTTCTCAATTGTTCCAAAATAATTTAGTGTCCAAAACCCACCCTGGGTCCCCACGCTCAGACCCCACTGAGGTCTGTGTTCCTCAATGAATGACATTTAAAGCAATAAACAAACTGATGGTAGAAAAAAAGAGACAAAGTGCTGGAGTAACTCGTGGGTCAGGCAGCATCCATGGAGAACGGGTTAGGTGCCTTCTTCAGTTTAATCGTGGGTGGGGTGGGGATGATGGCTGGAAGAGAGGAATGGCAGGCCACAGTCTAGCAGATAATAGGTTGATACAGGTGAGGGGGGTTTCTTAGATGGTGGGCCTTAAAGGCCAGAGATGAAAAGACAGAAGGTGTGAGACAAAAAGAATGATTGTGAAGCTAGGGAAGAAATGTAGGGGAGGGGAAGAAAAGAGGGAAGATGTGGCCCTTGTGGGGATCAGGGGGTATGGAGAGAAGGCAGGTACGGGATACTGAGTTGGATGATCAGCCATGATCATATTGAATGGCGGTGCAGGCTCGAAGGGCCGAATGGCCTACTCCTGCACCTAATTTCTATGTTTCTATGTCTAAATAGGAGCAAGTCTAGGTAGGGAGAGGGAGGATATGCGGGTGGGGGTTGCAGGTTGGAAGAACAGGGAGGATTTTATAATTACCTAAAATTGGAGAATTTAATGTTTACCATTGGATTGTAAGCTACCCAAGCAGAATGCAGGTGCAGAGGGTGATGGGATGAAAGGTGAGGATGAGGGGAACTCTATCCTTGTTCTGACAACGGGAGGGGTGAACGAGAGCAGAAATAAGAAACACCAGGGAGATGCCGGTGTGGGATCCATCTGTGACAGCAGACAAACCACTTTACTAAAGAACAAGAACATCTTGGTTGCCCAAGGACTGGAAAGCCTCATCTTGGCTGTGACAGAGAAATCAAGAGTAGAAGATAATGTCCTTGCAAGAGGAGGGGGGGGGGAGGGAGGAAGTGTAGTCAAGGTAACTGCGGGAGTTGTTAGGATTGTAGCAGTCCGTCCCCTGTGATGGAGAGAGAAAGATCAAGAAAAGGATTAGAGGTGTCAGTGATAGTCCAAGTGAATCTGAGGGCCTGTTGAAAGTCAGTGGCAAAGTTAATGAAGTCAACGAGTTTTGTATGTGTGCAAGAGGCAGGCGTCAATGTAGCGGAGAAACAGTTGGGGAGATTGTGCCAGTGTACGTTTGGAAACTATGAATAGACACAAAATGCTGGAGTAACTCGGTGGGACAGGTAGCATATCTGGAGAGATGGAACATTTAGGTGGTGACATTTAGGGTTGAGACCCTTCTTCAGACTGGTCAGCCTGAAGACTGGTCAGCCTGAAGAAGGATGTCGCCCCGAAACGTCCTCAGTCTTAAGAAGGTTCTCGACCCGAAACATCACCCATTCCTTTACAGAGATGCTGGCTTTCCTGCTGAGTTACTCCAGCATTTTATGTATATCTTCGATGAAAACCAGCATCTGCAGTTCCTTCCAACACACACGGAACCTATGGATGCTGCCTGACCCACTAAGTTCCATAATTAGTTTTTTTGATTACAATGTTTGCAGTCTCTTGTCTTTCCATATGAGAAATTTAAACCTGTTTTTCTTCATACTTAATGACCACGTACCACATACCATTCTTTAGTAGCACTAAATCTAGCCTCATTCTACGCCCGTGTTTTCAAACATTTCCTTTTTGTGCTTTATATTCCCCCTTTTATGGATGGATCAATGATATCTTATTATTTATGTATGTGGAATCTGCCATGGTTGATGTGGAAATGAAGCAAAAGGGGTGAATCTTGCTTTCATGGAGATATGGAGGCAATTTACTTTAGACAACAGACGTTTTATTCCAATAATCATTATTTTGATGTCTGCACATCTGTTTTATAAGAATGGCAATGTATTGTGCTGCTTATCCTGAATGCACATAATACCAAGGAATGGGTGACATTTTGGGTCGAGAACATTCTTTCCAAAGAAGGGTCTGGACCCAAAACGTCAGCCATTCTTTCTATCCAAAGATGCTGCCTCTCCCGCTGAGTTACTCAATGAAGTGACCGTGAAACTACTCCAACAATGAGGGTAGTCGTCTTGGTCATTTTCATTGGCTGGATAACACGTTCTCACGTAGCCCACAACCATCAATGGACCGTTTCTTTGATCATTGTTACTTTTTTGCATGTCATTCATTTGTTCTATATCTCTCTATCACCACCTATGTTTGGTTTCCATTCCTCCTGACATTCAGTCTGAAGAAGGGTCTTGATCTGAAACTCCTATTCCTTCTCTCCAGATACACTGCCTGACCCACTGAGGTACTCCAGCATTTAGTGTCTCTATCTTCAGTTTAAACCTGCATCTGCAGTTCCTTCCTACACATAATACTAAGATTGATCATGGGCGTAATGCTTATGATACAAAAAATAGAAAATACTGTAAATACTCAGCAAGTCGGCCAGCATCCGAGGAGAAAGATAATTTTTGGATTACCAGTTCGCAGTAGTCCAATCTAAGCCATAACTTAGATTTATACTTATCAGTAATTTTGAGCATGGGCTTGTTATTTTCTGACAAGTTGCTGCTGTAACACAACAAAGAGAAACAATTTAAATCAGACCACTGTTCAGGCTGTCCCTTATCTTTTTTCCGTGTGTTTTTTTTTAGCTTAAAACATTCACTTTGAATTGGAAAAAAAATTACAATTATAACCATATAACCATATAACAATTACAGCACGAAAACAGGCCATCTCGACCCTTCTAGTTCGTGCCGAACACATATTCTCCCCTATTCCCATATACCTGCGCTCAGACCATAACCCTCCATTCCTTTCCCATCCATATAACTATCCAATTTATTTTTAAATGATAAAAACAAACCTGCCTCCACCACCTTCACTGGAAGCTCATTCCGCACAGCCACCACTCTGAGTAAAGAAGTTCCCCCTCATGTTACCCCTAAACTTCTGTCCCTTAATTCTCAAGTCATGTCCCCTTGTTTGAATCTTCCCTACTCTCAGTGGGAAAAGCTTATCCACGTCAACTCTGTCTATCCCTCTCATCATTTTAAAGATCTCTATCAACCTTTTGCGCTTCAAAGAATAAAGCCCTAACTTGTTCAACCTTCCTCTGTAACTTAGTTGCTGAAACCCAGGCAACATTCTAGTAAATCTCCTCTGTACTCTCTATTTTGTTGACGTCCTTCCTATAATTTGGCGACCAAAATTGTACACCATACTCCAGAATTGGCCTCACCAATGCCTTGTACAATTTTAACATTACATCCCAACTTCTATACTCAATGCTCTGATTTATAAAGGCCAGCACACCAAAAGCTTTCTTTACCACCCTATCTATATGAGATTCCACTTTCAGGGAACTGTGCACAGTTGTTCCCAGATCCCTCTGTTCACCTGCATTCTTCAATTCCCTACCATTTACCATGTACGTTCTATTTTGATTTGTCCTGCCAAGATGTAGCACCTCACACTTATCAGCATTAAACTCCATCTGCCATCTTTCAGCCCACTCTTCCAACTGGCATAAATCTCTCTGTAGACTTTGAAAATCTATTTCATTATCCACAACCCCCCACCTATCTTAGTATCATCTGCATACTTACTAATCCAATTTACCACACCATTATCCAGATCATTGATGTACATGACAAACAACAGTGGACCCAACACAGATCCCTGTGGCACCCCACTAGTCACTGGCCTCCAACCTGACAAACAACCATCCACCATTACTCTCTGGCATCTCCCATTCAGCCACTGTTGAATCCATCTTGCTTCTCCACCATTAATACCCACCAATTGAACCTTCTTAACCAACCTTCCGCGAGGAACCTTGTCAAAGGCCTTACTGAAGTCCATATATACAACATCCACTGCTTTACCCGCATCAATTTCCCGAGTAACCTCTTCAAAAAATTCAAGAAGATTAGTCAAACATGACCTTCCAGGCACAAATCCATGTTGACTGTTCCTAATCAGACCCTGTTTATCCAGATGCTTATATATATTATCTCTAAGTATCTTTTCCATTAATTTGCCCACCACTGACGTCAAACTAACAGGTCTATAATTGCTAGGTTTACTCTTAGACTCCTTTTTAAACAATGGAACAACATGCGCAGTACGCCAATCCTCCAGCACTATTCCCGTTTCTAATGACATTTGAAATATTTCTGTCATAGCCCCTGCTATAACTTCCCTCAATGTCCTAGGGAATATCCTGTCCGGACCTGGAGACTTATCCACTTTTATATTTCTCAAAAGTGTCAGTACTTCCTCTTCTTTGAATCTCATAGTTTCCATAGCTACTCTGCTTGTTTCCCTTACCTCACATAATTCAATATCCTTCTCCTTGGTGAATACCGAAGAAAAGAAATTGTTCAATATCTCCCCCATCTTTTTTGGCTCTGCAGATAGCTGTCCAATCTGACTCTCTAATGGACCAATTTTATCCCTTGTTATTCTTTTGCTATTAATATAGCTGTAGAAACCCTTTGGATTTACTTTCACCTTACTTGCCAAAGCAACCTCATATCTTCTTTTAGCTTTTCTAATTTCTTTCTTAAGATTCTTTTTACATTCTTTATACTCCTCAAGCACCTCATTTACTCCATGCTGCCTATAATTATTGTAGATCTCTCTTTTTCCAAACCAAGTGTCCAATTTCCCTTGAAAACCATGGCTCTTTCCAATTTTTACTATTTCCTTTCAACCGAACAGGGACATAAAGATTCTGTACTCTTAAAATTTTACCTTTAAATGTCTTCCATTTCTCTTCCACATCTTTCCCATAAAACAAACTGTCCCAATTTACTTCTTTTAAATCCTTTCGCATCTCCTCAAAGTTAGCCTTTCTCCAATCAAAAATCTCAACCCTAGGTCCAGTTCTGACCCTCTCCATAATTATATTGAAACTAATGGTATTGTGATCACTAGTCCCGAACTGTTCCCCAACGCATACCTCTGCCACCTGACCCGTCTCATTTCCTAACAGGAGGTCCAGCACCGCCCCTTCTCTAGTAGGTACTTCTATGTATTCCTGCAAAACACTATCCTGCACACATTTTACAAACTCCAACCCATCCAGCCCATTTACAGAATGTGTTTCCCAGTCTATGTGTGGAAAATTGAAATCTCCCACAATCACTACCTTGTGCTTACTACTAATATCTGCAATCTCCTTACATATTTGCTCTTCCAATTCTCGCTCCCCATTTGGCGGTCTATAATACACCCCTATAAGTGTTGCTACCCCTTTCCCATTTCTCAGTTCCACCCAAATAGCCTCCCTAGTCGAGCCCTCTAATCTATCCTGCCAAAGCACTGCTGTAATATCTTCCCTGATAACCAATGCAACACCTCCATCTCTTGCCCCTCCAACTCTATCACACCTGAAGCAACAAAATCCTGGAATATTTAGTTTCCAATCACAGCCCTCCTGCAACCATGTTTCACTGATCGCCACAACATCATACTTCCAGGTGTCAATCCAGGCTCTAAGTTCATCCACCTTTCTTACAATGCTCCTAGCATTAAAATATACACATTTAAGAAACCCACCCTCTCTTATTCTCTGTTTATTGTCTTTTTCTTCTCTCTCAATTATTCCATTTGGTTCCTTAATGGGGCTGATTATTGGATTGAGCAAAAGTATATTGCTGAGTGTTTTGAAAACTAATGATAATATTGGATTAGTAGATATCCTGGTATGGGTAATAATTATATATCTTTGGATGCAGCTATCTGAGTCTTTAATGACTTCATGATGATTGAATTGGAGAAAAAGATAACTGATCAATTGATTTGTTAATAAACTTGTCCATATTAAATTATTGCATCTTAAGATTTTATGATTCAGATCAGATGTAGTTCTGTTTGTAGTTCTGTTTTCACCAAATGAATGGTTCTAATTTTTGTAAATTTAATAAATAACTGCAAATTATGAAAATGGATTTAAACGTCCTATTAAAGATTTTCTATTTGGTACATTTAGTAATATGTAAGGTCACAGCACATGATCTGCAAGGCTTTTTCCTTTATCATTTTTACTCATTTTTACATAAACAAAATGTATCTCTTCCGATATATTTTGAGGTAACTTGTTTGAGTAAATATTTACTTGAAGGGGGGAAAAGGTGAGATTGCTGAATAGATTTTTCATTGAGATTGTCACTTGAGGTATAATGTGCACTGTCTACTAATCTCAACCTTAATTGTAGCTAGACGAGAGCATTATAAATGTTGTCATTTGATCTTTCAATGGGAATGTTGAATTATGCGCACTAACCATGCCTGCAAGGCAAAGTGTCATCAGGCATATTCAGATTAATCCATTATAAAGTCCTGGGTTGTGGAGGGCAGGGAAACAGTTAGTTGGTGGCCGAGCATTAGTCTGAAAATTGTTGACTATTATTTACCCATCACTTTGCTGCGAGACCGGGCCGCACTTTGTATCTGTTCCCACTACAGCAGAATCTTTCACCAGATTCTGTGCTGCAAATCTGCGTTGCGATAGTCCTAGACTGCAGGACAGAAACACAATCAATAATATATAAATCAATAATATATTCAGTTCAGTGACATTGGGTTCAAGAGGCTGCTGGGCTCAATAATGTGAAATAAAGTTAAAGAAACAGAGACACATTGAGAATTGGGTGCAGGAGTATTCGAGCCAGCACTGCCATTCAATATGATCACGGCTGATCATCTAAAATCAGTATCCCCCCCCCCCCCCCCATTTCCCTCGATTCCTTTCGCCCTAAGAGCTACATCTAACTCTCTTGAAACATGTTTTCAGCAGATGTTAGGCATTGGTGGTGACTGGTGGCTGAAGGGCCTGTTCCCATTCCATATTCAATTCATAAAAATTAGTAGGAGTATTGTGTTCCGTTTTGGTCATCTTCCCTTGGAAGGATGTTGTTAAACTGGAAAGATTGCAGTGATTTGTGAGGATGTTGCATGGACTTGAGGGCCTTTTGCAATAGGAGGAGGTTGGGCAGGCTAGGACTTTATTCCTTGGACGCAGAAGGCTGAGCGGTGATCTAATATGGGTGTATAAGTTCATGAGGGGAATAGATAGAGTAAATGCACAGTCATTTACCCAGAATAGAGGAATCAAGAACCAGGGAAGATAGATGTAAGGTGGGAGGAGAAAGATTTAATAGGAAATCGGGGCAACTTTTTCACACAGGGTGGTAAGTGTATGTGACAAATTGCCAGAGGAGGTAGTTGCAGTAGATAGTTTAAAAGACATTTGGACAGATACCTGGATAGGAAAGGTTTAGAAGGATATGGGCCGAATGCAGACAGGTGGGACTAGTGTAGGTAGGCTGCATTGGTCGGCATGGGCAACTTAGGTTGAAGTGTCTGCTTCTGTGTGTACAATGTTTCCATATTTCAGAGGCAGTAGACTAAGCTTTAGAAAAGAAGAGAGATTATTTCTTCCTTAGAGTCGCTGTATCAATACAAGTTACTGTTGTACACTAAACACACTACGGATCTTTTCAATGTTTGTTTTATATTGATGTGCTTATCAGTTCAGCTCTTATGTTGGATATTACCGGTGAATTAATTGTCCATTATAGTAAATTGGAGAATGCACCATTTTAAAGGTTCAAAATAAATATATTTCCTATGGCACCAATGGCTCATCCGATAACACTCTCGATTGTGGAGCTGATGGTTGGGGGTTCAAGTCTGACACGAGCTAGGTGCAGTGTGATGTGTGTGACACCCAGCTTTCTAATCAGATGTCAAACTAAGATTGTGCTTGCTCTCTTAAGTGAATGTGATAGGCATGCTGCTTGCCTTAAAAAGAAGAGCAGGAGAATTATAGAAACATAGAAAAAAGGTGCAGGAGGAGGCCCTTTGAGCCAGCACCGCCATTCATTGTGATCATGGCAGATATTATGCCTAATATTCTAGTCAATATATATCTTTTAGTAACCTTATGAAAAATGATCTTGTCATTATGAAGTTGTTCATTACAGGAGCTGCTGTGAAGACAATTTTCTGCAGTTTCTTGTTCTAGAACAGTGACCCTGGTACAAATGTACTTCATGCACTGTGGCATTTTTAGAAATATGGTCATAAAAGGTATTGTTTAATGCAGGCATTTTTCCTTTCTATGAGACCGTAGAAACTACTAAAGAAAAACCATGTATTGTACAGTAGGAAAATGGGAACAAGAAAGCAAATTCCTGCAATTTGTTTCAATTCATGCCAGTTCTGTATTTCCATTCATCCATCTTTGCTCTTTGCTCTCTAATGGCTTTATTAAAATTAAATCAACCTTGCCTGGGATCGCTCCAACTATGCGGACTTTACCATTGAGAGCTCGCAGTCTCGGGAGACATCCGTGGATGTCGTGGATGTCCAACGACGTAGAAGGTTTCGATCAGCCCTGACCCGACTCGTTCGGTGCGGGGCAGCTGAGATCCCCCCTCTGATGCAGGAACTTGAATTGCCCCGACGGGGAGGGCCCAAACGCCGCTGGCTATGGAACCCAAGATCGCCCGTCGTGGCCCCCGACCGCTGGAGAACAAAGAAGGGAAGAGATTTAATTTTTTTTTTCCCCTTCCATCACAGTGAAGAATGTGGAGGAGTCACTGTGGTGGATGTTTATGTTAAAGTGTGTTTTGTGTGTTCTATTGCTTTTTCTTTGTGTGACTGACTTGGCAAATGAAATTCCTCATGTTGCAAAACATACTTGGCTAATAAAGTATTATTTTATTGCATTTGTCTAGATAGTGCCAGTTGACCCAGCTTAGGCAGCCATTCTAGAGAGGAAAATTCAATACTTCCACTCCTTTTTGGATTCTACTGTAGAATATTTTGGCAGTGATTTTTATTTTGGTCAACTCCCTCCACACCTAACCTAATCATGATTCCTTATTGGAGATGTATTTATTTTTATTTACAAGATTTTTTTCGTCATTTTAAATGTTGTGATTAAGTCACCCATTATCCTAAATTCAAGGGCATACAAGCTATCTTTATGCAGTCTGTTCTCAAATTACCCCCTTTGCACCCTGACATTAGTCTGGTCCACACAGTTCAATGTGTCCTGGGGTGAAGTGTCCAAAATTGACCAAGGTTTTGTACCATTAAAGCATAATGCCCCATCTTGTGTGTTCTATTCCGCTTGAGATAATGCCCCTTATCCATTACCGTATTTTATTACCCACCTTTTAGTGATTTCTGTCAAAGAACTTTCGATTCTCTTTGCATTTTTACAGTTCTCTTATTATTTCCATAATGATAATATATTGAGAAAACCATGCTGGAGTAACTCATCTCTGGAGGCCATGGATAGACTTCTTCAGACTCCTATCTGAAATGTTGCTTCTTCATGTCCTTCAGAGATACTGCCTGACCTGCTGAGTTACTCCAACATTTTGTGCTTTTTTTTCGGTAACCCAACAACTGCAAAGTGGATAATGTCATCTTATTTCAAAACACAAAATGCTGAAGAAACTCAGCGGATCAGGCAATTGTGGAGAGAATGGACTAGTGACATTTTGGGTTGGGACCCTTCCTCAAACGGATCTGATGAAAGGCCCCGAGTCAAAACATCAATCGATCAAACTAATCAAGAATCTATCTCTCTCTGCCTTCAATATATCCACTGACTTGGCATCCACAGACTTCTTTGACAAATAATTCCACAGATTCACCACCCACTGACTAAAGAAATGTCTCCTCACCTCCGTCCAAACCTATGTCCTTTAATTCTGAGGCTATGACCCCTAGTTCTAGATTCTCCCACTAGTGCAAACATCCTCTCCCACTCTATCCTTTCACTATTCTGTATGTTTCAATGAGGTCCCCCCTTATTGTTCTATTCTAAACTCCAGCGAGTACAGGCCCAGTGCCAACAAACGCTCATCCTAGGTTAACCTACTCATTCCTGGGATCATTTTTGTAAACCTCCCCGGACCCTCTCCAGAGCCAGCACATCCTTTGTCAGATATGATGCCCAAAATTGCTCACGATATTCCAAAAGCGGCCTGACCAGCACTTTGACGGAAAGCTTGCATCATAGTGCAGATCTACGAGGAACCGTAGATCATAGGGCCATCTAGCATGGAAACCGGCCCTTCAGCTCAACCCGTTCATGATGACCAAGGTGCCCATCTATGCTAGTCCTCTATTTCACTAATCTGTGTATATCTCCATTGAGATTCGAATGATTCCAGCAGGGATTTTTAAAGATTGGCATAAACTTTGCATGGCTTTCCGGATGTATGCGATTGACCCACTTCATTATTTTGTGGCTTGGATCTTCCTGAGGCAAAACTGATGGTTCTGTACAAAGTTCAGGGCTGCCATATGAACAAGCGAGTTTTGAATTTTCCTGACTAGCGTTTGCAAGGGTTTTGCTGATCATGCCATGCCACAAGACTCCTCGCACAATCCAGCAGTCCAGCATGAACTTCCCAAAAATTCCCAGTGCTTGTCCTGAGAATCTGTGATGATAGGGTCATATAGCGTGGAAAAGAGTTTTCAGCCCCACTAATCCATGCTGATCAAGATGCCCCATTTATGCTAATCCCACACTTCACTATTCTGCAGCACCTCTAGTCATTTCAATGGAGTGGGACCATTATAAAGGATCTAGATAATTGTTTTAAAAGCTAATTGAGTGTGTTGAAATGCCTCAATTGCTTTTTTTGTATTTTTGTAAAAAGCTCTCAAAATTTTAATACCGTGTTTTGGAATGTTTTTGATAAGGTTTTTGAAAAGGTCGACAGTTGGCTCGCCCTCGGGCCTTGATCCCTGCAAAACTGCTTTATTGTAAGCATTTCTATGGGCAAGACCCATATAAATGTGATGTAATCTGTCCAGAACGTTCTGCCACGTGCCGAGCTCCACCACTGCTGGGTTTTCTTTTCAAGATATTCTTGTCAGAATGTGGAAAAGTACAGCCTTGTGTGTGAGGTGTGATCACTAGATTTGTTGCCAGGAAATTCTGGGCCCATCTCCTATAATAACAGTTTTTTTGAATTTTGAAGTAACATTTTTGGATGTTTTTTTTCCCTGTTCCATGATATCTGCAACTAGTAACGAGGCAATTTGCATTGCAAATATATCATTAATTCAATGGACTTGTAGAAAATAAATAGCATATTTAAAAGAATACTTAAAGCAAGTCAGTTTGTGGGCGGTGACGTCAATCCTGCCTGGAATTTATTACGTATATATTGCTCAGCTAAATGCATTATTACAAAGCCGTTCTTCATGATAGTGAATGTTCACATTTATAAGCTGCAATTTCTCTGCGTGTATGAACTCCTGTAATGGATTGGGCGTCGTTTAACTAAAAGTTTATTTACTTGATGGTTGCCAATATGTGGCAATAAATGTCTTCTGTGTTATCCTGTTAGGGTTCAGAAGTTCAATTACTTCTGCTCATGTGTAATAGCTCGAGACATATAAAAAGTATATTATAAAGTTACCAACGTGCTGCATGAGGGGGTGGCACAGGAAAAGTAATTGTGTTGTTTAGAACCAGATTGCACAAATTGAACATTTTGGTAAGGGATACAAGAACTATCGCCTTTTTTTTTGGAAGCCGTTGGATTTGATGTCTCCTGATGTTGGCTCAGTCACATGCATAATAAATTGTTGGCAAGGTTGATGTCATTCTCTACAAACCTGCATGCCTTTAAATGGATGTGGCAGTTTATTTTCTACAAACACATTGCATTATTTATACATTTGCAATGCAAAGTGGCTCAAGATACGATTGAGCAGAACAAAAATATTCAGAAAGTTTACTTCAAAACTCAAGACACGAGATTACAGCAGGTGAGCCTGGGTTACGTCCAAAAATAATAAGCAAAATGTGTGCTACTGTATTGGCAAATAAATCTGCTCCTGCACAGGCGTTGCCCAGGTTATGAATGTCCGACCTCTGTGTAGCCAGTTCATAAGAACAGATGTTTGTGAGACTGGTGGGATGGATTTACTGGCTGCAGGGATCATCTACATTTCTGACTTGCTAGCTTTTGGGTGACGAACAGTTCTCGGGAATGGAATCATGTCATGACCTTGGTAGGACGTGTGGGCTGATGAGTGGGTACAAGCAGGTTCCAGAGAGGAAAAGGGCACTTTCTGTCTATTATTACTGAACGTACAATCCAGAGTGTTTAAATGTCATATGTACTGACAATGAAACTGACTGAACATGTGATTCATATTTGCAGCGGCATAATAGGTCTACAAAGCAACACACACACACACACACACACACACACACACACACACACACTAGCACACACACACACACACACACACACACACACACACACTCACACTCACACACACACACACACACACACAATCAATGTTTAAGAAGGAACTGCAGATGCTGGAAAATCGAAGGTAGACAAAAGTGCTGGAGAAACTCAGCGGGTGCGGCAGTATCTATGGAGCGATTTCGGGCAACGTTTCGGTCCGAAACCCTTCTTCAGATATATCAATGGTTCTTTTTTGTCTACAGAGATACAGGCAAATGCTGTTGCAAGCAAAAAATTATTTGTTCCTTTGTCACTACACATGACTCTTGACTTTCAATAATGATAGACTAAAATAGACAGGTAATATAAATTAAATGCAACAAAAAAAATCAATAAATTAATAACCACAATACGAGCGCAAACAAAAAACTGTAGTCCTTAGTGCAACCAAAGAGAGTCCATGGAAGTTCATAGTTGAGGATGATTGTGTGGTGTTCCAGAGCCCGTGGTTGTTTGGAAGAGGCTACACATGAACCAAGTGGTCAATTTTTTCTGGATCTTGTTCCTTCTTCCTGTGGTAGGAATAAATCTGAAGAGTGTGACCAGGGTGTTATAGGTCTTTGATCATATTGGCTTTGTGAGGACCGTACCTCTTTGATAGTGGGGATCGGCGGGGGGTGGGGGCAGTATCTGTGATGGATCGGGCAGTGTCTACCGCTCTCTGTAATCTCCTTTGATGCAAGCACAGTGAGATGCACAGAATTTGTTTCCCTGTCGTAGTCACAAGGAAGGACTTTATGGATATGTGATTCTATAACACGACGCAAATTCAGGGGTTGGCAGATTTGCAGGCGTTTTAATTTATTATTTATGAATAGAAAAGCTTGCTACTGATATGTAAAACCATCTTTGTATGATCATACGTTAATGAATAGATTTGGTGCAACAGTCAGAAAATGATGTGGAAATAATCTTACAGTAAGGACCATAGATAGGATAATATACATTGGCGCAATTATCTATTTTAATATTTAAAATCCTGGTTTAGGTGTTCAGGTTTCTGGCAGAAAACAGACTTTTCACAGGGAGACAGGAAAAATCTATCCTGTGGGTAGCTTGCATAGCGGTGGATTACAAATAAATTAATCGAATAAGTATTATTCGAATAAAAGATTGCAATCATAATGTAGCAATGTTACAAAATTTTGAGATTTTAAAAATCAAGTCTTTAATTTATCCCATCAGATAAAGCATAAAACGCAGTTTAATTTGACACCTAATTCACTTTCATATCTTCAGTGTTAAAAAAGTTATGGCCATTTTCATACTCGGAAATTGGCATCTTGTTCCCTATTGTTTTTTCATTGACTTAACACAAAAGCTGTGATCGAGGACATTTAAAAGCCCATAACTTTCTTAAAATTTAAGAGAACTGAAATAAATTTTCAGTTATTATAGATTGAAGCATTCTGAAACAAATATGAAACAATCTTACTTAGATGACTTGAAATTAAAGCATATAATTAGTTAGTTACCGAATTGTAGCTAATTACAAAATTCAATTACTAGATCTAAACATCTATCCATTTCTTAAGAATAGATTAACATTTTAAAATAGCCTAAGTGTCTAAATAACATTCACACACGAATTCTGAATATAACATAATTTTTAAATCTCATTGTCATGGGTTTATAGGCCAAATGGAAGGAATTTAATGTTTAATACCTGTAAATTAATGGTCATTTAAATCAGCTTGCGAGTGGGATTTTCTGGAACGGGACCATTTGGAACGTTGAGGTTGCGGTGATTTTAGTTCCCATATTGGCAGCAAATACACTGCCGGTTCTTTGGGGGGGAAAATCACCATTTTGCAACTTAAAATGTGAATTAAAGACATCTCAAGAAACACTTTTATACATAAAAATAAACTACTTTCTTTTACCTGTCCCCTACATAAAATCCGGCCCCGTTGTCGGCATTGACGGCTTCAGAAGCTGATTTTAAAATGACTCCAGCGATTAACTTGTCGGGCGAATTTAAAAAAAAAACACACACAGAACGGCCGTAGGAATGATTCTTTAGCAACATCTTGCACTCCAACAAATATAATCCAGGACCAAGTCGGAAAAAAAGATGCGTTTTAAGCCCGGCCCCCCCCCCCTGAAACGTGCCAAAATCGCGCAAGCGGCCAGTGGCAGAATTGCAGCGCCGCTGAAGGTAAGTATTGTAACATACTTACATAATGATAATATTGGTTTTAACATGTCTTCCATATCTCTGTGCCTCCCTCTCCCCGATTCTCAGTCTGAAGAAGGGCCTCGGCCCGAAACGCCACCCCTTCCCTCTATCCAGAGATGCTGCCTGTCCTGCTGAGTTACTCCAGCATTCAGTGTAAACCAGCATCTGCAGTTCATTGGGTTACAATTTAATTGATCACAAAGAGACTTTGTTCCTTTTAGTTGTGACCGATTGTTGCCATCTTGCTGGTAACGGTATTTTTCCTCATATAAACTTCACTAAAAAAAGAATTGTTTGGAATATCATTGAGATCTCTTGAAGTGTTGCTCACAACAAGTCATAAGATCTGATCTTTACTAATCGGGCATTATTTGACACATACGGTCAGAAAATAATCTGCATCATGAAATGCCTGAACGTCTGAAGAAGGGTTTCGATCTGAAACGTTGCCTATTTCCTTCGCTCCATAGATGCTGCCTCACCCGCTGAGTTTCTCCAGCATTTTTGTCTACCTTCGATTTTCCAGAATCTGCAGTTCCTTCTTAAACAACTGCATCATGAAATGCATTGTTTTAGGACAGCTATAATATTGGATCTAACTGGAAATTAGTGAATAAGCAATTGGGAATACACAGCTGTAAAGTGGGAATATATAAACACAGCAGGATGAGATTTGCAGGAAATAAATAATGCAACAAGAATAGACCAGCTGGCTGTCTCCTCCCCTTCCTCAGCCCTCGGGCTGTCTCCTCCCATCCCCCAGCCCTCGGTGTCCTCCTCCTCCTTTTTCCTTCTTTCTCCCCGCCACCCCCTATCAGTCTGAAGAAGGGTTTTGGCCCGAAACGTTGCCGATTTCCTTCGCTCCATAGATGCTGCTGCACCCGCTGAATTTCTCCAGCATTTTTGTGTACCTTAGACCAGCTGGAAAGCAGGATTAAATGCAGTGGAAATAAGGATGCTGGAAATAAAAGAGAACATATATCACTAACATCAAGGAGGGGTTGTGTCCTGAGATTTCGGTTTGCACAGAAGAATAAGTGTGGCAGAGAAAAAAAATATTTGTGACGGTGTTTTTCCAGTGATCAGTTCTGGTTGCTGCGATACTTAATCAGAAAGCTTTGCATTCGGCAATTATGTTGGCACATCACTACCTATTATAAACCTTTACAATAGATTGTATCAGATTCTGATGCCATTCCTAAGAACAATGGTGTATATTTACATGACTCATTTAACATGAATTCACACCCCAGCTGGTGTTATTAAAGTGGATGGCAACCCAGAGAACTGATTCAATGCAATTGAAGCAAATGAGGTCTATAAGATTCATGAAGCAAGTAGAGACTTAATGAAAGGTATTCAGGGAATTACTGATATGACCAAGCTATGTGATGAATGATCAGGATGATGCAAAGTGAACTCGCATCAGGAGGTAAACCTCACAACAGAAATGTGTCGATGAGAATAAATTGCATCGGGCAATAGATAAATTTATAAATGAATGATGGGTGTTTTGGAACATAGGAACAGGAATGGCTTTATTTAATAACCCAAAGCTAGTCCATTGTTTGGGAAGGAACTGCTGGTTTATACCAACGATAGACACAAAATACTGGAGTAAATCAGCGGGTCAGGTAGCATCTCCAGAGAAAAAGGATAGGTGACGTTTTGAGATCCACTGTTCAATGAACACTTTGTTGACCCGTGACCTGAATCTCTAACCTCACTTTCGCCTCATTCAATCACGTCAAGCATAAATTTCCAACACTATTTTAAAATTGATTTCATTGAATGACTTTTTTGCAAGTCCATATAGATAATGTATCAATTTTCTTGTTCGCTGGTTTAATGCTTTTACAAAACACTCAGTCGGGTTTGTCAGCCATAACCGTTTTACCGACGGCCCATGCCATCAGATGATGCTCGGATGAAAATATTCAATATTTTCAATTTCTATATAATTATTGACTGTTAGGTTCCCCCTCAACAGATATGAGGTCAACGGATCCTCTATTTTACAGGGTTCTCCTTCATATCTTTCTTCAGCAGTTGAATTGTGCGTGCAGTTTTTTTTTTTCCAATGTGAAAACTATTTCTAAATCTTGCAAACATTAAAAGATTACGGTTAGAGCTTCTTGCCCATTTCATTTTAAAGTTCTGAGATGCAAACATTTTATCCCTTGGGTTTGGTACATTCTGGACTCGTTATATTCAAATACACTGACTTGTTTGCCGTTAAGTTTTTTGCATTCCAGTCGCTATCTCAATATTAGATTGAAGATAGACACAAAATGCTGGAGTAACTCAGTGGGACAGGCAGCATCCCCGGAGAGAAGGAATGGGGGTGACGTTTCGGGTCGAAACCCTACTTCAGACTGAAAGTCATGGGAAAGGGAAACGAGAGATACAGACAATGATTAGGAGAGATATAAAACAAATGAATTAAAGATATGCAAAAAAGTAACGATGATAAAGGAAAAAGGAAATATTATGTTCTAGTACTTGCATCTACTTCCGAGCTGAAGTTTAGAATGGCAGTCAATGCAACAGTGTCCCATTTCAATCCACAGTCTTTGACCATTGGCCATGCTACCACATCCATGATTGATTGTATTGGACTGGAGAACGATACAAATCAGTAATAACAGGGATGAATGAATGCAGAAGGGTGTGTGTGGGCCGAGGTTCAAGCATGTTGGCTATGGAGAGTAGGATGCTGGCAACTTCAGCACGTACTAGAAACTCAGTCTTGCAGATAAGAACAGCAGTGATGGATAGGGTGGCTGGTTTGAAGTTCAGGCCAGATCCAAAAAAAAGCAAAGATCATTAACATCAGTGTTTAAGAGGGGAACTGCAGATGCTGGAGTTCATTACACAGAAATAGCTGTCAGCGGGTGCAGCAATCTATGGAGCGAAGGAAATAGGCAACGTTTGGAGTTGCCTATTTCCTTCGCTCCATAGATGCTGCTGCACCCGCTGAGTTTCTCCAGCTTTGTGTGTTCCCTCAAAGCATCAGACTAGTTCATTAGAGGGATGCTGGAACAATAGGTGGAGTTGATGTTGTTTCTGGTGTTGAGGGGCATATCTTTGTTATTCCCAAAGCCACTGTATAGAGGGATACGAATAAGTAGACCTGACAGTCGCCTGCATTAGTCAGATGAAGCCAAACCTACAAACGGTGTCACTAGGTGCACCATCGAGATAAGGAGTCCATGATTGTAAATAAGATCATAACTTTGGCTTTCAAAAGAAAGACCCTTGTGAAAACAAATGTGTTACCGGATTATATGGACCAAAAGATTTATCAACAATAGTGTTGCTGATACTTTTTTTTTTCACTTCTCTGGTTGGAATTTGATATTCAACGACGCATTTTGGCTATTTTCTTGTTACCTATTGTATATTGACATTTGAAAATCAGACATTCGAAAAGTTACAATTAATATAACTTTTCAAATGATCAATAAAAGAAAGTTTACAATGAATGAAATTGGATAACTTTATTTTACTACATACTTTAAATTTGTTTCTATTAGTTTAAAATATTATCACTTACCTGCCCTGAATACCAGCCGCATGATCTCCAGTTTGTTTCTTCATTTAAATGGAAAGACAGGAAGTTGGAAATAAGGTATTTTATGTGGTTTATAACTTTGACCTGTATGTTACCATGGCATTAAGTTTCAAGCTCAAATATTTCGAAATGGTCAAAGAAAGAAGCAACTCTTTGTGTAGGAAGGAACTGCTGATGCTGGTTAACACCAAAGATAGACTCAAAAAGCTGGAGTAACTCAGCGGGACAAGCAGCATCTCTGGATGGAAGGAATGGGTGACGTTTTGGGTTGAGACCCTTCTTTAGACAGTTGGAAATAAATTGGCCCACGCACTACAATTGACCAGCAGCTCCCACAGAACTGCTGAATAAATATCACTTGGCATCATTAAGAAACGATCCCTGTAATGCCAATAACATTTCTTTGGATCAAAGCAAATAGAAATAAAATGATTACAGAAATGTCTACATGGTCTGTGGAAAGGTCATTAACTAACTTTAAAAGAGACGCACAGTGCTGGAGCAACTCGGAGTCGGGCAGCATCTCTGGAGAACATAAATAGACAAAGATTTAATTCTGAAGAAGGGTCCCGACCCCAGGCTTTGTCTCAGCTTTGTCTGAAATTTCTTCCAGCTTTTTCCCTCTGCTACAATCAGTCTGAAGAAGGGTCCTGAGCCAAATTTTTACGTATCCATATTCTCCAGAGATGCAGCCTGACCCATTGAGTGACTCTATCACTCTGTGTCTTTTTTTGTAAACCAGCATCTGCATTTTACTTGTGTCTATATTAAATACCTTTAATTCCTTTATTACCTCTTCAGTGCCTCCTTTTGCTCTGGTATTTTATTTATTCACATGTTTAACAATGTTTTATTATTATGTTTCTAACTGTCACTATGTCATGTTGTCACTTGCGGGCAGAGCACCAAGGCAAATTCCTTGTATGTGAATACTTGGCCAATAAACTTATTCACTCATTCATTCATTCATTCATTTCCATAAGAATATTTTAATTGTATCTGAGGATCCCATAATGAAAACCAAGCATGGACTCCAGAGATGTGCACCATAGAATCTTGGTATACCATTTAAATCCTTGCTGGGATTGATCGATATTCATTTCATTTAATCTGTGGTCCCAGAGATTGACATTAAAATTATCCAACACTGACTGTATCGATTAAGAATAAGCATTCCTTTCCTGATCTCCAGAACCGCAAAACGTAAATTGTTCAAACAAGCAATACAATTCATACATTCTTGGAGCAGAATCAGGCCATTCGGCCCATCAAGACCACTCTGCCATTCAATCATGGCTGATATATCGTTTCCTTTCAACTCCATTTTCCTGCCTTTTCACCATAACCCCTGGACACCCTTAGAAATCATGAATCTGTCAATCTCCGCCTTAAAAACAACCATTGAATTGGACTCCACAGCCATCTGCGGCAATGAATCCCACAGATTCACCACCCTGTGACTAAAGAAATTCCTCCTCTCCTTTCTAAAGGTACGTCCTTTTATTCTGAGCCAATGGTCTCTGGTCCTAGACTCTCTCACTAGTGGAAACATCCTCAACACATTCAGTCAATACAAGCCTTTCACTATTTGTGAAGTTTCAATGACGTCCCGTCTCCCCCCTCCCACACCCATCCTTCTAAGCTCGAGCGTGGGCAGGCCCAGTGCCATCAACTGCTTATCATGTTAACCCAATCAGAGTTTAGTTCACTGAGGTTCAAATGACAATAAATATTGTATTGTATCATTCTCAGAAATCTTCTCTGAAACCTCTACAGCCCATCCTTCTCAGATATGGGGTCCAAAACTGCTTACAATACTACAAATGCAGTCCGACCAGTGCCTTATGAAAGCCTCAGCATTACATCCCTAGTCCTCTCAAAATAAATGCTTTTGCCTTCCTTACTACTGATTCGACTTGCAAATTACCTTTTTGGGAATCCTGCACCAGCACTCCCAAGTCCCTTTGCACCTCAGATTTCTGGATTCTCTCCCCATTTGAAAAATAGTTTACGCCCAAAAATATGACTTCACACTTTGCTACACTGTATTCCATCTGCCACTTCTCTGCCCTCTCTCCGAACCTGTCCAAGTCTGTCAACAGAGTCCCTGCTTTCTCTACACTACCTGCTCTTCCACCTATCTTCGTATCATCTGCAAACTTGTCCATAACGCATTCAATTCCCTTATCCAAATCATTGTTATACAATGTGAAGAGTAGCGGCCCCCAGCGCCGACCCCTGCGGAACTCCGCTAGTCACTGGCAGCCAACCAGAAAAAGCCCCCTTTATTGCCACTCTTGCATCCAGCCAACCTGCTATCCATGCTAGTATCTGCCCTGTGCTACCATGGGCTCTCATCTTCTTTAGCACGTGTGGCACCTTATCAAAGGCTTTCTGAAAATCCAGGTAAACCTCATCATCTGACTCTCCTTTGTCTATCCTGCTATTTACTTGCTCGAATTCCAACAAGTTTGTCAGGCAAGATCTCCCTTTCACAAAGCCATGCTGACTTTGGCTTATTTCATTGTGTGCTTCTAAGTACTTAATCCTAGTCCTTTATAGTGGGCTCTAAAATCTTACCAGCCACTGAAGTCAGGCTAGCCAGCCTACACTTTCCATTCTTCTGCTTCGCTCCCGTCTTGAACAACGAAATAATATTTGTAAGTTTCCAATCACCTGGAACCACTCCTGAATAGTGATTCTTGAAAGGTCACAACTAATGCCTCCACAATCTTTAAAGCCACCTCTTTCAGAACCCCGGGGTGCAGTCCATCCGACCCAGGTGACTTATCCAACTTCAGTCCTTTCCACTTCTCTAGCACCTTCTCCTTTGTAATAGCCAATCCACTAAATTCCACTCCCTTGACTCTCTTGAAATACAGGCACGTTGCAGCCTACCACTGTATAGATTGATGCATAAAACGTATTCAATTAATCTGCCGTCTACTTTATTATCCATTTTCACCTATCCTGCATCATTTTCCAATGGTCCAATGTCCACTCTTGCCTCTTTCTTACTCTTTATGTATTGAAAGAAACCTTTGCTATCCACTTTTATATTATTGGCTAGTTTACTTTCATTTTTCATATTTTCTACCCGTATTGCCCTTTTAATTACCTTCTGTTGATTTTTAAAAGCCTTCCAATACTCCAGCTTCCCACTAATCTCTGCAATGTTCCGTGCCTCTTCCAGTTTTATGCTGTCTTTGACTTCCTTTGTCAGCCACAGTCGCCTCATTCTCCCATTAGAATCTTTCTTCCTCTTTGGAATGAAGAGATCTGTGTCTTCCGAATTGTTCCCTGAAATTCCTGCCATTGCTGTTGCATCGCCATTCCTGCTATGGTCCATTTCCAATCAACTTTAGCCAGCTTCTCTCTCATGCCTCTGTAGTGACCTTTACTCAACAGTAATCCAATTTCATCTTCTCCCTCTCAAATTGCAGGTTGAATGTTATCATATTCTGGTCGCTGCCTCCCAGTGGTTCCTTTATCTTAATCTCCCTAATCAAATCCGGTTCATTGTACAACACCAAATCCCGAATTGCCTTTTTCCTGGTAGACTCAATGACAAGCTGTTCTATGAAACCTCCGCGTAGCCACTCTACAAATTCCCTTTCTTGGAGTCCAGTACCAACCCGATTTTCCCAATCTGCCTACCTATTGAAATCCCCCATGACTGTAGCATTGCCTTTCTTACATGCCAATTGTATCTCCTGATGTAATTTGTAGCCTACATCCTGGCTACTGTTTGGGGTCCTGTAAATGACTCCCATCAGGGTCTTCTTACCCTTACAGTTGGATTGATCCATCCACAACGATTCTACATCCTATGTCACCCCTTGCTAAGGGCTGAATTTCATACCAGCGGTGCTACCCCACCCCCTCTGCCCACCTGTCTAAATGTCATACTGCACTAAAAGCTCACCCACTTTGTTCCATAAACTACGTGTATTCAAATATGCCACCTTTAGTTCGGTTTTTACCACCCCTCTTCTCAAATTGATCCTGATTTTACCTGACCTTAGAGTCTCGTCTCCCCTTCTTAAACTTTCTGTCCTCTCCTGCAGTAACCTCTCCTGCACGATCCTTCCCTTTAACTTTATCAATACAATTCCAATTAAACCCCCCCCCCCTACTATTTAGTTGAAAGCTCTCTATCTGCGGCCCTGGTTATGCAGTTTGCTAGGACCCTGGTCCCAGCCAAGTCCATGTGAAGTCCATCCCATCACAACAGCTCCCTCCTTCCCAATACTGGCGTCAATGTCCCACAAATTCAAATCCACACCAGTCTTTGAGGCACGCGTTCAACTCTTTAATTTTCTCAACACTGTGCCAATTTGCACGTTACTCAGGTAGCAATTTAGATATTATTATCTTTTTGGTTCTGCTTTTCAATTTAATGCCGAGCTGCTCAAATCCCCTCATCCGAACGTCTTTCCTTGTCCTACCCACATCATTGGTACCCACATGGACCATGATGGTTGGATCTTTCCCCTCCCACTCCAAGTTCCTCTGCAGCTCAGACGAGATGTCCCAACCCGGGCACCAGGCAGGCAACACAGCCTTTGGAACACTCGACCCTCGTCACAATGAAATGCAAAAAGAGACTGTTCCTGGGCTTTCACAGTCAGTCGAACAAGCTCTAGGTCACCATTTTATTTCCACGAGTAGTACCTCTACTCAATAACCAAAAATCTGTAGCCTCCTTTTGCTCTGGTATTTGACTTAATTCATATGTTCAATCAATAATGTTTTATTATTAATGTTTAATGTTTTTTGTGTCATACCTAACTGTCAATGTATGTTGTTGTCACTTGCGGGCGGAGCATAAAGGCAAATTCCTTGTATGTGAATACTTGGGTTCTTCTCCCCGCCTCCCCCCAGCCCCTATCAGTCTGAAGAAGGGTTTCGGCCGGAAACGTTGCCCATCTCCTTCGCTCCATACATGCTGCTGCACCCGCTGAGTTTCTCCAGCATTTGTGTACCAAACCCATTCATTCATTCATTCATTCTGATCCCAGGGCTACAGGTTGTATTGTCACGCTGTTGAAATTGTGTGTCTTTCTATTCAGTGCTATTTCACTTGTATGAGTAAATATATAATTCATACAAGAAAGCAAATTGTTAACCAACATTATCATTCAGTAATTCATTGCCCAGTGTTCTCTTTTTCCTAGGCTACATTAGTGTGGATAATGTCAAATTTAAAGGTGGAATAATAGTGTGTATGGTTGTTTATTCAATGAGGAACTGTGTTATAAATCTTAGTGATAATCATGTCTGAGCACTTCATTGGATCAGATGATTGGTTTATTAGCCCATTGAAACCCCTAACAAAACTGGATTTGCTACAAGAAACACTAACGCAAGGGTAGGCGCTCACAACAGCTGGTGTTCTGGTAGATAAACCAGCTTTCTGTTGTCTCTATCACAATATAATCGCTTGTAAAATGTAAGTGCATCAGCGTTATAGGAATGTTGCTGGGACTGGATGAATACTGTGCCCTGAATTGTATTACAATATATAATATCCATTGAATAATTAATTCAGCCTGTCTGCAGTAGGAGATTGAACAACAATAGACTGATTATTGAGTAGTAGGACTGCGTCTGTAAAAGCTGCTGTCAGATAGAATTTCAATAATTAGGCACTTTGTATTGCTGTTAGTAATTTTACAATTATTTTAGTTATTTTAATTATTCAATTTTAGAGGGGAAGGACTTTCACTGTTTAAAGCATTCTACGTAATAAACAGCAACACTGACATTTTTTAATTGGATTGTTACTTGTGTGGAATAAAAGCTGATTTTGGTTCAAAGATGTTTGCATGCAAAGCTGTGTACTACAAGAATATTCCAGCTGTATTGACAGTTCTTTATTAATACCAGCGTGACCTACAAGATATCTCCCTGGAAATGATACAAATATGTTGGTATAAAGTTTCTGTCACTGAGTTGGTAATCTGTAGCCTGCATTCATAATCTGGAGAAATAATTAAGCTGTTTTAAAAATGAATGTAATTTTCTTTAAATAGCTGTCTCAAATAGCTGTTTAAAAATAAATAAAAACCTTGAAATAAAAATTGTTGTTATCAGTGTAAGTGACGTTGCAACTTTTATTCCTATCCGAAAAATATTCTTGCCTGATCTGACCTAAATGTAACTTCACACTTATAAGATCAGCAGCTTGCTCTGTCGGAAACAGTTTTACAAATTGCAAGATCTGAGAAAACAGTCTCCCAGAATATTGAGGAAATGGGGAACAGCAATCTCATCGGCTGTTCCTCATCCTATGTTTAGGAGGAATACTTGTCAGTTGCGTATCTCCCTAGTATATGATTTATTTAGCATTTTAAGAAGGAAGAGAGGTCAAGGAAAGAGCGTTCACGTCGCGGCCCTGTTTCCACCAATCTTTCCACCACCATGCACAAGTACAAGGGGCAACAAGACAGACACCATTGTATGCAGATGCCGAGAAGTGTTCATCTCTGGCTGAACAGCTTCTAATCTTGTGTGTGGAAATAATAATAATAATAATAATAATAATAATAATAATAAGAAGAAGAGGATGGAACAAATTGACTACTATTTTAATTTAAGATGTAATAGGTGGCAGGAATATAGGAAAAGCATTTCTATTATTCTACCTGACCTTGTCACTGTTTCTCTGCAAAGAACAGGCAGTTCTATTTGTACACGTTCAGGTCAGTTTTCCTGACAAATATAAATCTCTGATTGTTCGGTCCTGTTTTAGAGTTTTCTATTATTCTGTAAAAGCTTGTGCTCTTCAAGAAAACTGTCGATATGATGCCATCATTTCTGGGTTTTATTAGAGGTATGAAATGAACCTTGCATTAAACTTAAATATAACTAAGCATCCATCATCCGTGCATAATGTTATCACTCTTCAGAACAAATCCATTTACCCTCATGTAGTTTATTAGAAATGTTAAAAGGGATTTAGAGATAATCTTTAGGGTATGCAGCGTGTAAACAGGCCAACTTAGTTTGTGTCGACCAGCGATCAATCCGTACGCTAACACTATGCTACACATTAGGGACAATTAACATACAAACCTGTATGCCTTTGGAGTGTGGGAGGAAACTGCTGCACCCGGAGAAAACCCACGCAGTCACAGGGAGAATGAACACATTCCGTACAGACAGCACCCGTTGTCAGGACAATAAGAGTATCACAGTGTTCAGGTCCTATGGGAAAAACCCACACTTTTGCTCACCAATAACATACAGTCTCTGACTTTGTGAGAACATCTTACCAATGTGTATATATCGTTGTAATATAAATTTCAAATGTAATTTCGGACTCATTGAATTCCAACATCCCGTGATCTGTTTTGTTTTCTCTCTAAAGATAGTATATTGGCTGGTGGCTTCCATAAACATGAATGCGTTGATCTGAGAAATGATTTTGTTTTTGCAAAATCTGCTGAAACCTTTAATGGCTTTTTAACATTTATATATAAAGTGTGGAACACAAATGTCTTGTGTACAAAGTGACTGAATGCCAGTAGGCTAATCTAAAAAGGTGCTACTGTGGTAGGAAAGTGGTTGAAATATCAGGGGATTAATCCATGTTGGAATGAATTAAACGGATTTCAAGCATTGTGTGAGCTTTAATCCCAATTGTTTCTGGTGAATTCCCCATGGAGCACATTGCTCCTGTTAAATTGTACTCGGGATGCAAATCGCTCTACTTTTGAATTGCTTTGTTGTTTGCATTTATTACAGATCAATTTCTGCTGAAGAAGTTGGCTGTAGGCCCAGTTAATGTTAGTTTCTGTTGAAAAGGATATTATTTCCAATGGTGGTGAAGGGTGATAACTTCTGGCAGTTTGTTGTAAGCTACTTGCAGCCAATATCTGGTCTACTTATGTATTTTATTGTATATTACACCATTAGTGCAAGGTATGCTGAAAATAATGCAAATACTCACCAGGTCAGGCAGCATTAGGATTGGGTTTACAAAGGTAATTTGTCATAATCTAATAGAATGTTACAGTACTTGCATCAATATGCCTTTTTTAATTGACATGCAAGATCCAAAATTTATAGTATTTTGCTTTTTTAAGTTTCTTCCATGACATAGAAGTAAAATTCACAGCTTTATTTTCTATAGCAGCACAACAATTTTTAACGTACAGAAATATATTTTCATTTAATATCCATGTTACCATTGATTTAAGATTGTGTCGACCTTTGTGGCTGCAAGTTAAGTTAACTACTGTATTATCTTATCAACCTGATTGTATGAATGTAAATATGCTTTACACTGGTGTTAGTATATGTAATGTCTGGTATTGTGAAACATTCTCGAAAGTGTACATATTCCTTAAACTAGCTTTGAATTGATTTGGTGGATTGTACATATTTGTAAATTGTTTTGCCTTCATATACAAAAGTATAGAATATATTGAATAAATAAGGTCAGCCTTCCCTGAGCTTCCAAAATCCTTTGTAAGTTTGAAATCAAAAATACATTTTAGTGAGCAAATAACTTTAAAATGGTCAGTAAAGGAGTTTGAGGAGCAAGTTGAAGGAGGAGAGGGTAGATGTTTAAGGAGAGTTCCTATTCCAAGTTGAAGAATACAATACAATACAATTTATTGTCATTTGAGCCTCAGTGAGGCTCAAACGAAACTCCGTTTCCACAGCCATACAAACAAAGACAATTTCCTACAGACATACACACAATTTAATTCACACAAACATTCATCACAGTGAACCCACTGTGATGGAAGGCAAAGTCTTTTCTCTCCCCTGTTCTCCATTTCTCTCCCGAAGTCCAAGCCCCAGGCGGGCGATGATAAGTCCCACGGCCATTTTAGGCCGTGCCGGGCGATTTACGGCCCCACTCCCGGTCTAACAGTCACAGTGTTGGAGCCCCCGGCGAGCACTGGAATGTCCCATGGCCATGAAGCCGTGCCGAGCGATGTACGTCCCCGCTCCGGGTCGTTCCAACCCCACGACACTGGCTGGAGAAGTCGCGTTGCGGGAGCTCCGGGAAGCGGTCTCTCCACCTGGACCCGCGAGTTCCCGATGTCCCAGTTCACCGGACCTTGCTGGAGCCTCCAAGCCCCAGGAGTCGAGTCGCAGCAGCGAGTCACCACCGCTCCCCACGCTCCAAGGCCGGCCAGCCCCACGATGGTGAGTAGTCCGCAGCTCCGCAGTCTCCCGAGCCCCCGGGTCGTTCAGGTTGGAGGCCGCTCCACGGTGCTAGGCCCCAACGACAACGGAGACCCGACAGGGAAAAGGTCGGGTCTCCCGGACAGGGAAGAGATTTTAAACAGTTTTGCCCTCCCCCCGCCCCGCCCCCCACATATACACATTTAAAACCAGTATTAAAAAACCACCAACACTACATTTAACTAGACAACATTTTTTTAAAAGACAGAGGGGGCGCTGCAACGGGTGAGTCGCGCCGCCCAGAAGGGTCTTGACCCAAAACATCACCTACTCCTTTTCTCCAGAGATGCTGTCTGACCTGCCGAGTTACTCCAGCTTTTCGTGTCTATCTTTGGTGTACTAGGCGTCAACGTGGGCCAGTGAGTAAAATGTCAATGGAATTTAGCAGGGTAGGATTTGGCCAATGTGGCCAGCTGAGTTTACATGAACTTAAATTTACAGTCATATAACTATAAAAAACTGTAACAAACTCCATTGCCAAACATGTTCATCCTGCCTGATGCATCTACACACACTGATATATTTTACCTGCATTACATCTGGAGCCTTCTATATCTTAATAACTCAATACTTGTAGAGATGATTCTTAAAAGTTGAGAGTATCTGTTCCATCACTTTTTCAGGCAGTGTGAAAAAAATACTCCCGCAAATCACCCACCCATCATTCTGAACCTTCTCTTAAGCACCTTTATCCAGGCTTTGACCCATCCCCCCAGAAGTCAAGAGTGTTTAATTGTCATGTGTATTGCAATAATGTAACAGGTCCCTAAACACTGTACTCAATGAATATCCGAATAAAACCCTGAAAATGTTCAATAAATTAAAAAAAACAACATTAGTGCAAAACACAGCAAAATCCTGAATCCCTCTCTTCCAGTTTTCTCCCTCTACTTCGGTCTGAAGAAGGGTCCTGGCCCAAAGCTTCATCTTTCCATTCCCTGCACAGATGCTACTTGACATGCTGAGTTCCTCCAGCAGCTTGTTTTCTGTTCAGTATTGCAGCATCTTCAGTCTCTTGTGTCTCCAAAGATATTTTACAAACTTCTCTCGTACTGTAATTTTATATAACTTCACTGCAGAGAAAACAAGCAAGTGAAAGTTGAGAGGCCATTTATCATTGGAGGCAACAGGAGTGTGGATGAGAGGGTCAGCAGTAGATGGACTGATGGAGAAACAGCAGCAATGATGTGACTGAGGGCAAGATAGGTTGTCCTTGATAATTGAAAAGGTGTGATATCAATGCTCAATCTTAGATAAATAATATGTCAAGTTTGTAGTCGGTCTTGTCCAGCCTGTGACAAAGGGGAATATGAAATAGATGGCTCGGAGATCACTGTGCTTATCAAAGCAAAATTTGATTTCTTCCAGACTGGGTGTTGGATAAGCTGACATGGAGGTCAACCAAGGTAATAGGAACAAGAGCTGGATTTCATCAGATGCATCTGATACATGATGTATTTTCAGAGGACTGTGGTTGAGAGCTAAAGTTTCTGGGGAATTCTAGAAGTATCCATTGGGCACGGTGGGGGCAGGAGAGGAGTGGTGAGAAGCGAGTCATCTAACATGTAATGTGAGGTCAGCCAAGCTCAGCTGAACAATGGAGACAAGGCTTTGTGGCTGACAGTGCACTAAACCACTAACATTACAAGTGAAATAAGATAAGCTTGTGCATCGTGGCCACAATCACATAGATGTCATTCCATTCTACTTATTTGTACAGAGGCAGAGCAGAAACTGGTAGAAGTTCAAATATGGCTTTATGAGGAAAAATGGACCTAGCACTAGGAGAGGACAAGACCGAGAGAGAAAGGTTATGGACACAAAAAGCTGGAGTAACTCAGCGGGTCAGACAGCAACTCTGGAGAGCAGTGGTCTGGAGGAAAGGTGGTTGGAAATCAGAGTTTGCAAATTTGTGAGATGGGATTTTTGAAGGGGATGTAGTAAACTGAGTACATTTTGAATAGGCTAAAACAAAAGGGAGCCATTTTAAATATTGCCGAGGACAGCGGTCTAGAAAACAAGTTAGTTTCTCGAATAATGGAAGCTATTATTCGTTCACACCGGATATTGTGTGTTTAGAAATGGTGCATTAATTCTGAATTAAATATGCCATGGGGAGTTAAGTTTATAGTTATGCATTTTTTAACAAGGACATTTATATTTCTGAAGTGTTGGCTACCTTCTGCCTCAACACGAGAGTAATTTATACCTCCAGGGATCATTTCGGCAGTGATTAAATTATGGTCAGAGATTAGTAAAATTAAATATATAAATATGTATGTGTATATATATATATATATGTGTGTGTGTGTATATATAATATATATATAGGTATAGATAGATAGATAGATAGATAGATAGATAGATAGATAGATAGATAGATAGATATATAAATAAATCAGGTACGTGCCGTGAATACTTAGTCAGGGTAGGCAGTGGCTTTTAAAAATCTTGAAAACCGCTCATGCGCAGATTGTTCTCTCCCAGGTGAGCTGTCAGTCGGCTTTAAAAAAACTTGGAAACCGCGCATGCGCAGATTGTTCTCTCGACTTTTATCAAGTAACTTGTCTTCAATAGGTCCTATCTCTTAATAAAGTTTTTAAAAACAAATAGCTCAAAGAAATTTACTTACCATATTATTTGTACACAAAATCCATTCTTCTCTCTTTGTTTCCTGTTGTACCAAACTGTTTTAATTGTTCTAATTTTTTTTGTTCCTTTGCGCTGTTGAAGTTCTTTAAATTCCGGCGTTGGTCTGCCATTTTCAATTATTTTGGTCTTTTCCTCGTAAGTTTGCTTTAAGATACTCTTCAGGTAATCACGTTCCAACTTTGAAAAACCCGCCAAGAAACTTGCGCATGCGCAGTAGGCTGGTGCCCGTGCGCAGCGCAGCACATGCACGCAGTCCACGGTGTAAAGGCAGAGTTTCAGCTGCCTTTACGGACCGTTGCCACTGATGGCTTGAAGCATCGTCGACGGCACATGAGTACCTCATACTTCCGCGTTTTAAATGTACTGTGGATGAAAGGCACGGGAGAATTATGCCTCCCTAAGAGATCGATATCTTAGGGAAGCATAATTCTCCCATGCCTTTACTATTTATGAGCATTTTATATATGTTTTATATATATTTTATATACATTTTAGATATTTTATATATATATAAAAATAATGACCATTTTATAATTTTAGTCGGGGTAGGCACTGCCTACCCTGACGGCGCGTGTGTGTGCGCGTGGGTGTGCACGTGTGTGCGTGCCCTAACGTAGTCATGTTCCTTTCCCTCTTTTTTACACTGACTAGATTCTATTTCACTTGCTTCTATTTCTATTTCACAATCCTTAAATATATGAGAAAGGGGAATGAGGGATGGCACTGGCATTTGTTAATTTGCCTTATTATCCCATCCGCTAAGTTTCCAGAGGCCCCACTCCCTTTGATTTTCCATTTGCCTCATGACGCAGTTTGTGGAGGTTTGAGGTGTCCCAAACAACCTCACTCAGTTCTCTGAAGTTCCATTTACCCATTTGCTTTAAGATCTGTTTCACTCAGCTTCCATTTTCCCCTTCTGCCATTTCCAACAATTTGGAGTGATAAAAATTTTCAAGACGAATCTCGAGTAGAAATATTTAACTTGTGGTACATGCTGCACAATAGCCCAATTGGCCCATCGGTAAACTCAAAAATGAAGATGCTTTGTTATTTGTTTGTTTGTGCATAATGTTGCGTTCATTCAACTGGACAAGGGTTACACAAAAAAGCTGGAGAAACTCAGCGGGTGCAGCAGCATCTATGGAGCGAAGGAAATAGGCCTTAGATAGTTGTCCAGTTGGATGATTGATAGATTTAATTGGGGGTTTATTACATAATTGATAAGGTTTTCACAGATGGTAAACTGCAGTGCATCTCGTTGTCAGATGTGACAAGTGCAGTGACTTGTAATGTGACATTTCAGTGACATTTCATCTATATAGTATGTCTTAAATGCTGATGGTTTCACAGCTGTATCACTATCGAGAAAGGTTTTCATTTTTATTATCTTTTCGAAGTCCCTCTGACCATTCCTGTTTCTTTATATAAAAATCAGGATGCAATGGCATTTACAATTATAGGAAAATTACATATCAATATTTTTTTTCAAATAGAAATCTCAGCTATTTGCAGTCATGTTTAATGCTGATAGTTGGGACTTTACTCTCACCAGATTTTGAAGTTATTGCTCTTCCAGATTAGAATCTACCTTTCTAGTGAATATGTCCTCAGTTACGCATCCTTGCTATTTCCATCCTTATTCACTGATTTACACCTCTAGTACTTCATTGCATTCAATTGATGATAGACACTAAATGCTGGATTAACTCAGCGGGACAGGCAGCATCTCTGGCACGATGGAATGGGTGACGTTTCGGGTCGAACCCTTTCTTCCAACCAGCATCTGCCGTTCCTTCCTACTCTATTATAATTGCCCTCTCAAGGAGAATAACTAAAGTTAAGCCCCCAAATTTTGATCTGAAACTGTGGGACTCCAGTACCCAAGTTGCAGGGTGAAGCATACCTCAATAAGCGAGTTCAGTATTCCGGAAAAATGCAAGGAATCATGGGATTTGCCAAAGGTCATTCGTGATAACACTCTCGGCAATCGTGCCGCTGCATGCACATAGACCTGCGCCTCATCCGCAGCCAGGATCGAATTGCCGCAAGCGCTGCCAAATGGCCACTGGACCGTCCCCGTCCCCTCCCGAGTGCCCCACCCCCGTCTGGGGCGACCCTGGACCGACGGGAGTCAGACAGGAATGGCGGCCCAAGCCCACAGCCAGCGCGGAGAAGAAGCGCTAACTCCAGCCCAACTCCGCCTGTACCACCAGGCCAACCGACGGGACACCAGGCCCACAACCAGCGCGTAGAAAAAGCGCCAGCTCCACTGCTCCAGGCCAGTGTTCCGTCAGTCCAGGGCCATCGGTCAACCCAACGGGACAGGCACAGCTCCCGCCAGCTCAGGGCCACCCTGGTCATCCCCAGCCGCCCCTGGACAGGGGACAGGACACTCAGGAGGGCACGGGGACGGCTCAGCAGCAACTCAGCAGTGCCCGCAGCACCAGAGACCCGGGCCCGACCACGGATGAAATGCAGGTCTGCATCCATGCAGCAGCACAGCCACCTAGTGTTTATTGCGAGCGACCTATGACCTGGGCATGCGCAGTCGGAATACCGAACTCGCTTATTCAAGAACTAGGAAATTAACTTCATTTACCATTGATGTATGAAATTGATTTGTCACATGGACTTGGCAGATGTGCAAAAATACTGGCATCTCATACAATATTTTGAACCATGGAAAATTACATGACAGGGATGTCTAACTTTATGAAATCTGGGTGCCTATATTTAGGAACGTATCAGCGCAAATGATACTGATTTAATGTGCTGGGAAGATGTTCACATTATAAGAATTCATTAAAACAAAATGGTACAGTTTGCATCATACGTACACTTGCTATTGAATTAATATGTGAAATGATTCCAAATTGCATGAAGAATCACTATATTTGCAAGAGTTGTCTATTGGTATGTCTGGTCTGGCTGTAACGCAAGACCACATAATTCTAAGTTAACTGTACCTGGGTGTAACACTTTGGAAGGCAACTAACTATTTTCCTTCAACAACACGGCATAATGTTTGTCCTATTTGTGGAAAAGACTGCACTCTAAACCAATTAGTATTGTCTTATCTGGTAGCTTTAGACATGCCGAGTTTAAAATGCCACGTTTTCACAGAGTATCTGTATTCTGTCATTGTCTATTATTGGTTAGGCACTGGGAGTTTAACTGATGGTTGCTAGATTTAATCGGTAGGCTGATGGTAAGTTTTTATTTCCCAGTTGTGCAGTAGATGCAACGAACAATCACTAACTTGTTTGAAAAGGGGCTTGGTCCACACTTGAACAACAAATAATCAATTGGACGAACTCAGTGGCTCGAACGATGAAATGAGGGGTCAACATTTTGTGACGAAACCCAGAGGTCTTATATAGGGGGTCAATTTGAAACATCGAACATTCCTTTCTATTGTTAAATGCTGCTTGACCCACTGAGTTCCTCCAGCAGATTTATTTGTGGCTCCAGATTCCAGCATCTTCCTTATCTGATGCCTCTGTGTTGGTCCATAATTAATTTGGGGGTTTGATTGTGCTTTTTAACCATAATAAATAGCTAGGTTAAATGTGTCCAACTAGATAGACACAAAAAGCTGGAGTAATTCAGTGGGTCAGGCAGCATCTCTGGAGAGGTGGAAAGAATGGGTGACGTTTTGGGTCGAGCTGCGATTCCACTGAGCATAGTGCAGTTTTTTTTTACGTAAACTATATTTTATGTGAGTTATTTTGTGGGGGGGGGGGGGGGGGGTTATTGATCATCTTGAAAGTTTGACAGCAGTGCTTCACTATCCCTGAAGGCTTTATTAATAAGGCATGCCAGTGAGAGTGTCAATTGTGTACAGATTCTAGGTATGTTACAAAACCTACCTGAATCGAGGCTGAGCATCTGCCCTACCCCGTGTGCGCGATTCTGGCACTGTTTAGAGGGGGTGGGTTTAAAACGCGATTTTTACTAGGCTGTTGCAATCGAAAATGTTCAGCCTAGTAAATCATTAACGGAAAATCGCTGAAAGACCCCGTCGCAAAAGGTATTATTAGTTTTTATGGCCTTGTAAAATAGTTAGAGTAGTTTAAAAATCACTCTCTAAACTCGCAACCTCTCGCAGCCCCAGGGTTTTATAAAGCAAACAATTAAAGGTATGTACCTTATTTTTACATTAAATGAGGCATGTATATAACCCTGTATATAAAGTTTTCTATAGCGAGTAGCTCATTTTGGGCTCTTTATATCCCGCAGTATTTTTCTGGGCATTTGAGGGCACAAATCCAGCGCATTGTGAATGTTCTAAACCAGCGCGTTCACTAGAGCCCACTAGAAAGCCGATTTAAATTGACTTTAATTTACAGCAATTGAACACTAAATTCCTTCCATTTGGCCTATAAATTGATGTAAATGAGATTTAAAAATCATGTTTTATTGTGAATTATTTGTGAATATTATTTGGACACTTGGGCTATTTAAAAATGTTAATCATTTATTAAGAAATGGATAGATGTTTAGATCTAGTAAATTGAAGTTTGAAATTAGCTACAATTGGGTAACTAACTAATTATATGCTTTAATTTCAGGTCATCCAAGTTAGATTATTTTATATTTGTTTCAGAATGGTTCAATCTATGATAACTGAAAATTTCATTCCGTTCTCTTAATTTTTAAGAAGGTTATGTGTTTTTGACTGTCCACGATCACAGCTTTTTTGTTATGTCCATAGAAAATCAATAGGGAACAAGATGCTAATTTCCGAGTATGAAAATGGCCATAACTTTTTTATTACTTGAGATATGAAAGTGAATTAGGTGTCAAATTAAACTTATTGTTATGCTTTATCTGATGGGATAAATTGCAGACTTGATTTTTTAAATCTCAAAATTTTGTAACATTGCTACAGATTCTTTGAAAAGAACAAATCGTAGATCTGATGGACTTTCTGTCTTTTTTTGGATTAAAATGGGGGGGGGGGGTTTCTTTGTTTTGTTAACAATTCTGAAATCAATGAGGCTGATAAGATTATCTGTTTACTGTTTGATAAAACAAATGGGCATTAGAATGAACAGCATACCAAACCTAATGGGGGCAAGAGATGATATGGAGCAGATTGTCGGTACAGGTGCACAACCTTTTATCCGAAATTCCGGAAACCGAAAAGCTCCGAAACCCGGACATTTTTTCCAGGATGTCGTCTGCACACCAAAGCTCGCGTTTGGCGCCAAACTAGACCCGAAACGACCCACAGTCAACACAGGTCTGTACTACTGTAGCGGCTGCCTCCTCCCCGGAGACCGGGGAGACACTTAAACATCTGTAAATCATTGCTTAAATGTTAGTCAGTTAGTTTGGAGGGCTTTTATGTGGTGGTGGGTGTGGGGTGAAGGGGGAAACTTTAATTCTCCAGAGAACTTTAATACTCGATCCCTGGCTCCGCGGCGATCCAAATCCAGTGCCGCCCGTGGCCGGACGCATGCAGCCCCAGCTCCGCGATGTTGGGAGTCAGCGGCCACAGCGCTCCGAAGCTTACCGCACAGCGACCTGGAAAGGCATTGCCCGCTCCCCGCTGGTCTCCCAGTGCTGCGCCGCCGCTGACTCCCAACATCGCGGAGCTGGGGCTGCGGGGCCAGGGATCGATTTCGCTGGGGTCCGAGCTCCAACCGGCGCCGCTCTCGGCCGGACGCCCGCAGCCCCAGCTACGCGATGTTGGGAGTCGGCGGCCACAGCGCTCTGGAGCTTAAGGCACGGTGACCCGGAAAGGCATTGCCCACTCTCCGTCTCTCCGACCAGGTAGGGGACTAAGAATTAAAGTTTCCCCCTTCACCCCTCCTTCATCACATAAAAGCCCTCCAAACTAACTGACTAACATTTAAGCAATGATTTACAATGATTTCCCGGTCTCCGGGGAGGAGGCAGCCGCTCCAGACTTTCCAAGCCGTCCGCGCTACCTACCTAATCTACGCTAAAAATCTTCCATTCCGACATCCGAAAAATTCTGAAATCCGAGAAGTGTCTGGTCCCAAGGCTTTCGGATAAAAGGTTGTGCACCTGTATTTGATCCATGTAGGAATTGGGTGCAGAGAACAACATTGCATTTTGCTTGCAATTCTTGGTTCCTGCACAACGACAGATAGCACAATGGGCTAAGAGTTCGGCTGGCGACCGGAAGGTAGCCGGTTCAAATCCCGCTTGGAGTGCATACTGTCGTTGTGTCCTTGGGCAAGACACTTCACCCACCTTTGCCTGTAATGGAATGTTACGGCGGCAGGCGCGGGCACACCGCGACGCCCTGTGTCTCCCTTTCAAGGGAGATGCTAAAAAATGCATTTCGTTGTCTCTGTACTGTACACTGACAATGACAATAAATTGAATCATTTCATTTCAATCATCATTTCATTTCATTTCATTTCATTTCATTTCATTTCAATTCAGGCAGTAAGTGGTTTAATATATGATTTGGTGCAAATCACTTAGTAGTTTGGATTCAGAACTTGCTTACCCATAGAAGACAGTAGTGGTGGAAGGATGTTTTTCTGGATGGAGGTCTATGACAAGTGGTGTTCTGCAAGGATCTGTGTTAGGACCTCTGGTTGTGTGATATATATATATATATATATATATATATATATATATATATATATATATATATATATATATATAGATATATATATATATATATATAAAACATAAACAATTTGGATGTAAATATAGATAGATCAATTAGTAAGTTTGCAGACCACGCTAAAACTGGTTGACTTGCGAACAGTGAGAAAGACTGTCAAAGGATACAGCAGGATTCAGGTCAGTTACAGAAATGGGTGGAGAAATGTCAAATGGAGTTTAATCCAAGCAAGTGTGATTGGTCCCACTTTGGGGATTAAATGTAAGGGGAAGGCATGCAATTAATGGCAAGTCACTTAATAGCATTGATGCATAGAAGTATCTTTATAGCTCCCTAAAAGTGGCGACACAAGTAAATAGAGTGGAAAAGGTGGTCTTTAGTATGCCTGCCTTCATCGGTTGAGGCAGTGGGTATAAAAGCCAGGAGGTATTGTTGCAGCTATATAGGAGTTTGGTTAGGCTGCATTTGGTGTATTGTGTGTTGATCTGATCGGCCCATTACATGGAGAGATAAGTTTTTTTGGCCTTCCATCACAGCTATGTGATGGATGTTTATGTAAAATGTAATTATGTTGTGTCTGGGGTCTATTTGTGTGTAATGTATGGCTGCAGAAACGGCATTTCGTTTGGACCTCCAGGGGTCCAAATGACAATTAAATTGACTCTTGACTCTTGACTCTTGACTCTTGACATGAAGGATATGGGGGCTTTGGAGAGGGTGCATGAGGTATACCAGAATGTTATAGGAAGGAACTGCAGATGCTGGTTTACACTGAAGATTGACACAAAATGCTGGAGTAACTCAGCGGGACAGGCAGCTTTTCTGGGCGAACGAAGCAGGTGCAAAGTCTGAAGAAGGGTCTCGACCCAAAACGTCGTCCATTCCTTCTTTACCAAAATGCTGCCTGGATTAGAATATCAGCTATAAGGAGAGGTTGGACAAACTTGGATTGTTTTCTCTGGGGCATCAGAGAAGTCGAGAAAAGTATATAAAATATGAAAGGCATGGAAGGGGTAGATGTCCGATCCCTTTTCCCAGAGTGGAAGTGTCAATTACTAGAGAGCAAATACTATGCTCTAAGGTGAAAGGGGCAAAGTTTAAGGGATGTGTGTGAGGTAAGTTTTTTTTAATACAGAAAGTTGTGTGTGCCCTCAAACCGATTGGGAGTGGTGAGTGGGGGTGAGATACGATAGTGGTGCTTCAAGCTGTTTCAGATAGGCCCATGCAGGGAATGGAGAGGTGTGGATCACGTACAGGTAGAGGAGATTTACTTGGCATTACGATCAGACATTGTGGGCCCAATGGGCCTGTTTCTGTGCTGTACTGTTCTATGCGCTTAACATGTTGATGGTGTCAATGAGAGACATGCCTCCTATCCACAATGAACCCAGGCACTCAGTACAACATTGGGAGAATCCTGAAGAGTTGGTGCGGAGGGGAGGCTGGGGGGAGGAAAGTTGATTTCTGATCTTGAGATTTCACTCCCGCACGCTGCATCCAGTCATCAAGTACCACAGGGCTTCGGCATAAACTGGGCGATGATGTCGGCACTTGCTCCTTTTTGAAGCTGCGGCTGTCCTGGTGATTCCCAGCACCCCCAGCACTGCTTCCATTGATTTTCTGGGAAGATTAATGTCCTGCATAAATGAGACGGACATCTTTCCTTGCAAATGGGAAGTCCCTTGCAGTATGGCACGGTTTGCAATTCTAATGTTTCCGGATAGTGTCTGTGTGCATTCTGTTCCTGGAAAAATATCTGAATGGTAGACAGCAGTGCTCATGCTTTGAGGGAATTAAAATTAAAATTTCTGCCTTCTAATCCCTTGGTGGATGAAAATTATTACTATTTTAATTTAGATAAAGCTGGACCTTTTATTGCAAAACATTTTGTCTGGTTAAAATAATCCATGCTTGTTACATGTAAATGTCCAATTTACAATGTGATTTCTCAGTACTCTGGTTAGCATGTGGACGGGACAGTTATTTTTCAGGAGTATGGCAGTCTCTGCAATGCTTTCCATTTACCAAGGGGGAATAAAACCAGGTCATGTTTTAAAAATGTCCTGACACAAAGTGTCTCAAGGTGCTCCAGAAATAGAGTGATAGATGTCAAGGTGTGACAGCACAATTGTGGAAGGTTATGCCAATTATGAATTTACAAAATTCTGGCCACATCAAGGCTCTGTTTTTAATTATAATATTTTTTGTGCACTATTTTGTCTCTACACAAAAGTAGCTTCTGACTTTGCTCACTTGATAGTACATTTTCTGTTTTTGGATTCCTGTTTTCCTGTGTATGTTGGATTTGCCTGTGAAACTTTGTAATCATGTCCTTCTGCCAATGATGAATGAAGCTGCATTTACACCATCGGCCAGCGTGTGTAATTACAGAATGACAAGTTTACTCAGGCAGTTCCCATTCTATATACAGGCAATTATAAATAGGAAGAAAAAGTAACAGGCGTACGCAGAGATGTAAATGTAATCAATATTATAAACTGGAAGGCTGTCAGTTGTCCTAAGATAAGCCTGAACCTCTACTGCTTATAGACATAAAATATTGGCGTAACTCAGGAACGTCCAGCATCTCTGGATAGAAGGAATGGGTGACATTTCAGGTCGAGAACCTTCTTCTACTGCTTATAATAATAATAATATAATAAGCTTATTTATATAGCACATTTTCAGTCAACTTGCATTGACCCCAAAGTGTTTCACATAATTACATTACATTACACACAGGCAAAGGTGGGTGAAGTGTCTTGCCCCAAGGACACAACAACAGTATGCACTCCAAGCGGTATTCGAACCGGCTACCTTCCGGTCGCCAGCCGAACACTTAACCCATTGTGCCATCTGTCGTCCCACAGCTTAGCCAAGTATCACCCAAATCATTGTAGTTGTAGTCATAGAGTGATACAGTGCGGAAACAGGCTCTTCGGCCCAACTTGCCCACACCGGCCAACATGTCCCAGCTGCACTTAACCCACCTGCCTGCACTTGGTCCACATCCCTCCAAACCTGTCCTATCCATGTACCTGTCTAACTGTTTCTTAAACGTTGGGATAGTCCCAACCTCAACTACCTCCTCCGGCAGCTTGTTCTATACACTCACCATGTTTTGTGTGAAAAAATGTTTTATGAAATTTTGTTTTTGAAATTAAATTATCATTTTGTTAGTTATGAAAAATGATTTGTTATGAATCACAATCTCTTTGCTTCAGTTCCAACAATGAAAATAACTTTAAACATGGTTACCTCAAAACATACCATACTGGTTTATCAGGATGTTGAAATCTTGTGCAGTAATTGCACAATGATGGGCCATTTGGCCCATGGTCTACTCTGCCATTCAATCATGGCTGATCTATTTCCCTCCTAGCACCATTCTCCTGCCTTCTCCCCATAACCCCTGACACCCGTACCGATCAAGAATCTATCTATCTCTGCTGTAAAAATATCAGTTAACAGCCTCTGGCAATGAATTCCACAGATTCACCACCCTTGTGAATTAAGGTCCTTTCAGAAATATTCAGCCAACGATCATGGTTCTGGTTAGTGCTGTCAGTGAGAGGCTTTCTTGCACTCAGCCTCTAGCACAATTCAGCAGTCCGTTGCCTCGAATTTTGCAAGTATATAAAACATATGTTGCCTGGAGCTTAACAATCGTGAGAGGCAGTGATTGAAATCTCTGCCAAATCACAAACAGCAAGCGTGTCTCCAAGCCTCTGATCAAATGCTGCACAAACCGAAGGACTAATTCTATTATAATAATACGATTATTCACTTTGGTAACTAACTGTTTCCCTATTTCTGAAAAGGAAAGAGCAGGTGGTGCCTGAAACTCTCTGGAGATACAAGAGACTGCAGAGAGATTCATAGTCGTAGAGCATGGAAATAGGCCCTTCAGCCCAACTTACCCATACCGACCTATATGTCCCATCTACACTAGTCGCACCTGCCAGCGTTTGGCCCATATCCCTCTAAACCTTTCCTATCCATGTATCTGTCTCACTTAGATAGTGCTTTCACTGTGGGCCTGAAGGAGACTCGGTTTAATTAGTTCAGGCTTGGGGGCCACAAACTCAGACTCATGATTCAAGCTGTCATTATCCAGCCTACATCAGTTATAAGGTCGTTCTTGGATCACTAAGTCTGCAACATTTCAAATCATCCTGTAAATAACACTCCAGATAAACAATGGCAGGTGGTGAAAGAGCCTGAAGAGGAACGCCAGCCTTCCCGAGGTCAATGCTGTTCGGGTGCTAAAGCTGCGCATCATTAGTCACTGGCACTGGTGCTGAGCACTGGACATGGAGAAACACATTCCATGCATTCATCCCGAGCCTCGCACTATCCTGAAGGACATTACAAAGAATAAACAATACATTGGAGGTGTATTGTAGAAATACATTGGAAATATATTGTAGAACCAAGGAGCTGCAGTTGCTGGCTTGTAAAATAAAAAGAACAACACAAAGTGCTGGGGCAGCTCAGCAGGTCAGGCAGCAGCTCTGGAGAACATGGATAGGTGATGCCTTGGATTGGGACTGATGGGAGGATTCAAACAAAGTGGAAAATATGGATAAGTATTTGTGAGGCTCCAGCACATTGGGGAGGGGAGGGGGGGGAGAATTCCTGATGGGACAGTAGTTTGTAAAGGTGGAAGAGTCAAGCGGTGGGTTGGTGAGGATCAGGGCGCCAACTTTGTCCTGGAGAGTCAGTGCTCTTAGCCTCCACGCTGAAAAGAAGCTAATGAGCCCAAAAAGCTCACAGACAAACATAGTTACCAGGCACAGAATGATACAGCATGGAAACAGGCCCACGGCGACCAAAAGAGTTCTCAGAGTTCATTAATTATAGAACTCTTGACTGCCACCATCAGAGGAAGGACATTGAAGTGATGATGGGGTTACAACAAGTCATGCCAGAGTGACGAAAAATAATCACTTCATAGACAGCTGTGGGGACCACGTCAATGGATATTTTAGAGGTGGAGATTGACAAATTCTTGATTGATACGGGTGTCAGGGGTTATGGGGAGAAGGCAGCAGAATAGGGTTAAGAGGAAAAGGTAGATCAGTCTTGATGGGCCAAGGAAACCATGTGATCTTTTCCCTGACTTCCAATTTCCATCGGCAACAAGAAAAAATGCCCCCAGAGATTGGAAAAGGTCTTGTGGTATTAAGGGCCTGTCCCACTGTACGAGCTAATCCAAGAGTTCTCCCGAGTTTCCCCTGATTCCAACTCGGAGAATTACGGTAATAGCCGCTCGTAGGTACTCGGGGCTCTCGTGGACATGTTTCAACATGTTGAAAAATCTTCACGAGCTTACCGCGTTTCCCGAGTACCTGCCGTTAGCGTTACGAGCCGCTAAGAGACGTCCCTGAGCTCCGACATACCCGCTCCGTACATTCTACGTGCTTACCACGATAGATTTTTTTTTTTTTAAACTCGGGTGAGCTCTTGAATTACCTCGTAAAAGTGGGACAGGCCCTTTAGTGCATTGAATGGGTTGTAGTTAAAGGGCAAAAGGAAGAAATCGCTTTCAGTGCAAGTTTGAGGATCATAAGGTATATCATTCAGCAGGGCGGGTGGCTGCATGTGATGGCTGGTCAGTGCAGTCTTCAAATAACACATTAAAATAAAAAGACTTGCAATTCTATTACGTCTTCCACACTTTGGAAGACTCCAGCTCGCATTACAATCAATGAAGTGCTTTTGGAGTAATTGCTGTTGTAGGAAATGCAGCAGCCAATTTGTGCACAGTATTCCACAGAAACAGCAATATAGTAATGAATGATCTCCGTATGTTCCACTCTACAGAACGTTTTTCCTTCCATTATTTATTATGTAAAAGAATATGTGTGTTATGATTGTGTTCATAATTTGTTTGGTTGTTTTGTTGTTTGTCTTTTGCACAAAAGTCCGCGAGCATTGCCACTTTCATTTCACTGCACATCTCGTATGTGTATGTGACAAATAAACTTGACTTGACTTGACTTGAGTTGGTATTAATTGCAGGTCATGCGATCTAAGTGAAAAGGGCAGATCAATATATAAAATTGGCACTATTTAAAACTGGACTGTTAAAGCAGGAAAACTATACTAGGGTCAATCTCTTCAACTGACTGCTGGTCACTGCAGAACAGGTGAGCTAGAAAAAAATTCTATTACCACAGAATTTAATGCACATAATCTGGAAGCAATGCTTATGAATGCAATTGGCATAACCTTGCCATTCTGAGCTGGGATCGACCCAGTTAGGGTCGGGCAACTTTCAATTAGGCATAAAAGGTGCAGCTTGTTGCCATGCCGGCTACAATTCATTTACGTATACATGCAACATGATGCTCTGGTCTCCATTCAAAATGCAACTTCATCCATGCCATGTGTAAACATATATGTGTAAACATGTGAAGTTGGCAGGGGAAACATATTTAAAAAAAGAAATGCTCAGTTGCTAAAATAAATACAACATCAACCATCACTTCACAGACATCCCAACAATGTGATAGGTTCTGCAAAAAGCTATAGCAACGCGATTAGTTCTTCCTGAATTTTCGACTAAACTCAAAATAATTGCATTAATTCTGGCTGAAAGGGAATCTGTTTAAATTCAAATATCTATATTTCAGTTTCGTGAAGAATTCAGAAGCATGAAATGCTGGAAATATTTGTCACAACAGGCAGCGTTTGACGTGAGAAATAGAGTTAACGTTTCAGGAAATTATCACTACTGATTAATTATGTGAAAAGTGAAAAAGCACACCACCAGATTCGGGGACAGTTTCTTCCCAGCTGTTATCAGACAACTGAACCATCCTATCACTAACTAGAGAGCAGTGCTGAACTACCCTCTACCTCATTGGTGACCCTCGGACTATCCTTGATTGGACTTTACTGGCTTTACCTTGCACTAAACGTTATTCCCTTATCATGTATCTATACTGTAAATGGATTGATTGTAACCATGCATTGTCTTTCTGCTGACTGGTTAGCACGCAACAGAAGCTTTTCACTGTACCTCCCTTGGTACACGTGACAATGAACAAAACTAAAACTAAGATGTTTGACCTGAAACATTAATTATGCTTCTTTCGTCTGGCCTGTTGAATATTTCTGCATTTTGTTGGGTTTTTTCTTTCAGATTTACGGCCTTTACTGTGTGTTGATTTCAAAAATTAATTTAAAGTTATACTTTAAACAATTGGTTATTCGGAGTGCCATAGAATTCAGTTATCTAAATTTTGCTTGAGAATACATTAGAATAAAGTTATGGAAGTGATTGAATTTATCCATTCTCCCTTCCACCATACCAATTCAAACAGTCAGAAATGTCAAGAAAGTGTGTAATGTACACTACCACCAGCATCCATTTTAGTTGTTACCTTCTGATATCTGTTCTGAGAGTTAGATTTAGCTCTTGGGGTTATCAGAATCAAGGGATATGGGGAGAAAGCAGGATTAGGGTACTGATTACTCATGATCATATTGAATGGCTTGAAGGGACTAATGCCCGACTCCTGCACCTATTTTCTATGTTTCTAGGTTTCTAATATCAAAACATGATGATTCTCATAATGCCTTCTTTCAAATGAGAAACATTCAACCAAGTCCTTTCTGTTCCTTCACTGGATATAAAAGATGCACAATTTTGAGAAAGAATTGTCCGAGAAGATGTTGATTCCCCTGTCGGTTTTAATGAAGCAAATCATCTGATCAGTCTGAGGAATGTCACCCATTCCTTCCCTCCTGAGGGGGGAGAGGAGAGGGAGGGGGGGGCTGGGAGAGGAGAGGGAGGGGGGGGGGGAGGAGAGGAGAGGGGGGGGGAGGAGAGGGGGGGAGGGGGGGGGGGGGGGGGGGGGGGGGGGGGGGAGAGGAGGGGGGGGGAGGGAGGAGGGGGGGGGGGGGAGGGGGGGGGGGGGGGAGTAGAGAGGAGGAGGGGGGGAGGGGGAGGAGAGGAGGAGGAGAGGGGAGAGGAGGAGGGGGGGAGGAGAGGAGGAGGAGGAGAGGAGAGGAGGAGGAGGGAGGGAGGAGAGGAGAGGGGGGGGGGAGGAGAGGAGGGGGGGAGGGGGGAGGGGAGGGGGGGGGGGGGAGGGGGGGGGGGGGGGGGGGAGAGGGGGGAGGGGGGGGGGGGAGAGAGAGTGCCTTTTTACTTCAACCCAAACCCAAACAACCATTTGTGGGCAGTGCTTTTTTTACCACTAACCATATTTTCATTTTCAAACCTAATTAAGGGTACTCGCAGTGCTGTAGACGTTTGTCAATGTAATTCAAAGCTCTGATTGAGGCACACCACTTGCAGAGACTGATTGAGGCACACCACTTCATGGTTTTATAGTCCCTCCCCCCTGCTGCCAGCGGGGCCAACAGAGTGAATGGAGAATTTTGTAAAATCATTAATATCTCTGTCATATTTCATCGACGGGAAAAATCCTCGGCACAGACGGCGGAGGGGGGCTCTGAGCGAGGTGGCCAAAAATGACGGCCGTAGGTGGCGGTGATCTCTCGGAAATCGCAGCACAGATGGCCAAAACCGGTCAAGAACAGAGTTTTAGTAATATAGATAGATTAACTAACTTGAGTCATGATTTATTAACTGCAATAACAATTAAACTGAAGTCTGGAAATAGTCTACTTATTCATTTCAATTAATGCTTAATAATACATTATTTTAAGTTATTAATAACGGTTATGTTTGACCATGATTTTCAACCTCAGTCATGAACGTCACTATTCTCTATCAATTTCGCATAATTTCCCTCCTCCACATTCCCATGCAATTATAAATTCAAACTGAACCACATCATCCAGAACCTAAGCATGCTGTTAAGACGACTGATTTTGTTCATCTGTCATCCTACCATAAAAACACTTATGCAAAACCGCCCACCTCAACTCCTACATGCATGTGTGATGCCAACACTCATCCCTGCACTTGTTACCGCTAGATGTGATTAATTCAAAGGCATCCTTTCGCCCAAATACAAATTTATCCAAAATGCATACATTCTTGGACTATCTAACCTTATTCTCATTGTATTCATCTAACTGGAGTTTACAGTGTTTCAACGCACTTACTGTTCATTCTTGGCTCGTGGGTGTCAATGGATCTAATTGCTTGTCATTCATTAATTAGTGACATTATTGATTGGTGTATTTACATGCATATAGGTGTGGGATCAGAATCCATACCAAGTAAGAACGACACGAGCCCTCTCCTGATACACAGAAACAGTGAACTAGTTGAAAATGGATGATTTTCTGTTGGTATGCTGGTTGTATGTATGTGTGTGTGTGTATATATACAGACTGAGCTTCTCTTTATTCTCTCTCTCGTTTGTCATATTATACTATGTTTGCATATTCTGTTGTGCTGCAGCAAGTAAGAATTTCATTGTTCTATTTGGAACATCTAACAATAAAACACTCTTCACTTGAAATGGATTTAGCACCATCCATGGCCCATTAATGTGATTCAACATTTTGCAGTACAGCTGCTCCTCTACCTACTACCTACGTTCCGATAAACCCATCGTAAACCGAAAATACCGCGTTGAAAACGCATTGCGATACATTCCGATCACATAACCGGAAGTGACGTACGGCTTGCCGCCATTGCCGACCGTTTGCCGATCGTGAAGTCGAAATATCACGTTGAAGCATCGTAAATCGGGGAGCATCTGTATAGAATATCACGGTTATTATTCACCATAATGCCAGTTTTAGTTTGTACACATTCAAATTCATTAAATATTGTTTAATGTCTATAATTTGACAAGTTAGACTGACTTAATATTGAATGTAAATTATCACCTACGGATTGGGAATTAAATGTCTAGTTTAAAGTATAGCAAAACACAACTGTACTAACTCGGTGGTTCAAGCAGCATCTATGGAAGGGATGGATAGAAGACATTTCGGGTTGGGATCTTTTATCCGATTGATTGTAAAATATTCATAAGTTCTAGGAGCAGAATTAGGCCATTTGGCCCATCAAGTCTATTCTGCCATTCAATCATGGCTGACCTATCTTTGCCACTCAACCCTGAGACCCTTACAAATCATAATCTGTCAGTCTCCGCCTTAAAAATATCCATTGCCTTGGCCTCCACAGCCTTCTGTGGCAATGAATTCCACACGCTGACTAAATTTTCTTTATTTTCATCTTCTTTCTAAAGGTACATCCTTTTATTCTGAGGCTTTGGCCCCTGTCCTAGTCTCTCCCGCTAGTGGGTTGGGGGGCGATGCTGTAAAAGAGGTGGGGGCAGGACCACCTCATTGTATGAAGAAGGGTCTCGACCCGAAACGTCACCTATTCCTTTTCTCCAGAGATGCTACCTGATCCGCTGAGTTACGCCAGCATTTGTGTTTTATCTGGGGGCAGGACAAAGTCTGACAAATGATAGGTGGATGCAGGTATCTGTGAAAAGTTACATCGCGTGCATTTTTTATCTGAAGAATGCTGCTTGACCAGGGAACAAATCCCAATTGGAAAAATAATTTGAAATTGAACAATTATTAACCGTGAATCCCTCTATATGGTCTTGGTGTATATTATCACAGCGTATGTCATCATCTCAAACAAGTTCTGCCTTAATCAGCATTTCTATAAAGCACTTTGGATATCAAGCCATTGATGAATCAGGGAACACTGTGTACATGACATGGGCTGAATTGGTTACAGAGCAATTTTGATCAGAAACTAGAGAGCCACTTAGAAGTTACTTTGTAAATTGATAACCAGAAAAAAGCTGTCGAGGGAAAAAAACTTTCCATGTAACTTGCACCTAGTAATGAGTCACTATTGTCACTTACGAACACAGTGTGTCACTGTCGCCTCTAGTGGCCACTGAGACTGGCGAGCATTTGCTTCCATTGACATATATACAATGCAAATCTATTAAATAATATAACATGCAGTCTCTAGTATTTTTAAAATCGCAGTAACAAAAATAAACAAGCCTATTAAAAATATCTTTATTTTTGAAAATCCTGCAGGGAGCAATGACTGGGAGTCTGACACGCTGTACCCGGAACCTCACTTTTACCGTGATTTTTCCAACGTGATATTCTATGACACAAAATTTCTTAGGAGTGCAAGTGTTATATTATAGCAGAACTACCAATGCAATAGTCTTGTAGTGTGGTCTCTGTTGTAATATATGGAATATGGCAACAACTTCATGCATTGGAAAATGATGATAATGACCAGGCAATCTGTTTTAAATTAAAAGGGTAAATATTGTCCACTACAATTGATATGGTTGAATGGTTCTTACTTGAAATATTGCAAATAGGTCTTTAATGTTTGCCTGAGAAATTACATCGGGCATTAATGTAATGTCTCCTTCATTAGGCAACACCCCCTTTAGCATTACCAGAGAATGTTTTTATTCGCTGTGTTCTCTGGGATGAGATCTGTTTATTTACATACATGAAAATCTATTAAATAATATAACATGCAGCCTTTAGTATTTTTAAAGAACGGTAACAAAAACAAACCTGCCTATTAAAAAATGTTAGACAAGAAACAGTTTGAGAGCTTGGTTAGAGTGATACAGTGTGGAAATAGGCCATTTGGCCCCACTTGCCCACACCGGCCAACATGTCACAGCTACACTTGTCCCACCTGCCTACATTTGGTCCATTACCCTCCAAATCTGTCCGATCCATGTACCTGTCTAGCTGTGTCTTAAATGTTGGGATAGTCCTTGTCTCAACCACCTCCTCTAGCAGCTTGTTCCATACACCCACCACCCTTTGTGTGAAAAAGTTTCCCCTCCGATTAAATCCGACAAAATCTTTTCAGCCTCACCTTAAACCTATGTCCGTTGGTACTCAATTCACCTACTCTGGGCAAGAGACTCTGTGCATCTACCCGATCTATTCCTCTCATGATACACCTCAATGAGATCACCCATCATCCTCTGGCGCTCCAAGGAATAAGAGTCCCAGCCTACTCAACCTCTCCCTATAGCTCAGACCCTCCAGCCCTGGCAACATTGTTGTAAATATTCTCTGCACCCTTGACAATGTCTTTCCTATAACGTGGTGCCCAGAACTGAGCACAATATTCTAAATGAGGCCTCATGAACGTCTTATACAACTGCACATGACCTTCCAACTTCTATACTCAATACCCTGACTGATGAAGTCCAATGTGCTAAATGCCTTTTTGACCACCTTATCTACCTGCGACCACCTTCAAGGAGCCATAAACCTGTATTCCCAGATCCCTCTGCCCTACAACATTTCCCAGAGCCCTACCATTCAAGCTGTAGGTCCTGCCCATGTTAGACTTCCCAAAATCCAGCACTTTACATTTATCTGTGTTAAATACCATCAACCATTCCTCAGCCCACCTGGCCAATTGATTAAGATCCTGCTGCAATTTTTCACAACCATCTTCACTATCTGCAAAACCACCCACTTTTGTATCATCTGCAAACTTGCTAATCTTGCCATGTATGTTTTCATCCAAATCATTGACATGGATGACAAACAGTAACGGGCCCAGCACCGAACCCTGAGGCACACCACTAGTCACAGGCCTCCAATCCAAGGAGCAACCTTCTACCTTCACCCTGTGCTTCTTTCCATGTAGCCAATTTTCTATCCATTCAACTAACTCTCCTTGGATCCGATGCGATCTAATCTTCCAGAGCAGCCTACCATGCGGAACCTTGTCAAATGCTTTGCTGAAGTCCATGTATACATCTACAGCTCTGTCCTCATCGACCTTTTTGATCACGTCTTCAAAAAACATCATCAGATTTGTGAGACCCGACCTCCCACATACAAACCAATGCTGATTATCCCTAATCAGCCCTTGTTTGTCTAAATACCTGTATACCCTATCCCTCGGAATACCCTCTGGTAACTGTCCAACTACAGATGTTAAGATCACTGGCCAATAGTTCCCAGCATTTTCCCTGCAGCCCTTCTTGAATAGAGGCACAACATTTGCCACCCTCCAGTCTTCCGGCACCTCTTCTGTATTTAAAGGCGACTCGTAAATTTCAACCAGGGCCCCCGCAATTTCCTCTCTGGTTTCCCACAATGTCCTCAGATATATCTGATCAGGCGCTGGAGATTTGTCTACCTTTATACATGACAGTACCTTCAGCATGTCTTCAATCGTAACACTGACTGCTCTCAAGACACTTCCATTGATGCCCCAAGTTCCTCTGCCTTTCTCCTTGGTAAATACAGAGGGGAAATACTCATTGAGGACTTTGCCCATCTCCTGTGACTCCACACAGAGTTGACCGCTTAGATTCCTGAGGGGTCCCACTCTCTCTCTCTCGTTACCCTTTTCCCCCTTACATATTTATAAAATCTCTTGGGACGTTCTTGGTAACAAAGGTTTAATAGCTTCTCTTTTATATTCTGCAATATTACCATTGTTGAATTTACTTTGATTAACATCTTGGGAGTCATCATTGACCAATAGCTAGGCTGGGCCAGCACTATGAATGCCATGAAGAGCTGGTTAGTGTCGGTATCATGTGGTGTGAATCATTGTCTAAATCTGCAACGTCTCTCCATCATCTACAACATACATTTAAGAGTATGGGAATGTTCTCTACTTTTTATTCCGACAATTCTCAGCAAACTTGATACCACCATCCACTAAAAACTACCATACCTATTTGGTGACTGATTTGATCTACTACCTTAAAAGTTCACAGAAGAAAGGTCTCGACCTGAAACGTCACCCATGTTTTTTTCTCCAGAGTTACTCCAGAACTTTGTATCTATCTATATACCAGTATCTACCGTTCCTTTCTACAATTCCTCACCATGCTATGTATACAATCTATGAAATGCATTGCACCAACTTGCCAGTGCTTTCTCAGCAGCAGCTCCCAAAGCCACAAACTCTGCCAAATGGAAGGATCATACACATGGTGTACAACTTGAAGCTTCCTTTCCCGTCCTGACTTGAAACGCACTCTCAATGTTTTCCACCCCATTAACGGGAAGAGGTGTAAAAGTCTTGGAGAAAGAAATGATTCACCAGAATGATCCGTGAGATGAACGTCAGTGAGACTGAGATGTTGTCTGCATTTGAGCTACTTTCTAAGGAAGTTATGATGAGGGTTGATATTCTTATTTGAAAATGATGAAGGAATTAACAGGATGAATGCCAAACAACTCTTGCCTTCTGCAGGAGAATCTGAAATAGGGGGATTAGAGCTAAGATGGTTAGAAGTATATCCAGGATCAGCTTCACATAAACAATTGTGAGAATGTGGACACGCTGTGCCTGGAAAGTGAATTGATCAGTTTAATGTGGAGGGATAGACCAACTGGCCCAATGTGATCAACAGAAACAAATTTAAAGAATTGGAACTCAAGATTGCAAGCTTTTGATTTCTAAGTATTGCAAATGAACAGTCAGACATAGCAACGCTGATTCCTTGTGGTACACACATATTTAATTTCCAAAATTAGAAACATCGAAACATAGAAAATAGGTGCAGGAGTAGGCCATTCGGCCCTTCGAGCCTGCACCACCATTCAATATGATCATGGCTGATCATCCAACTCAGTATTTGAGATGAATATTTTCTGATTTGTACATTGCATATAGCCATTGCACTTTCTTTGCATTGGTAATAATTGTTAATAAAACAACGCTTGGCATGTGTGCTCAGACCAAAGTATGAGGCGATTTATTGTCCTTGATTGATGTGGACAGCCATTCAAACCAAGTGATGGATGTTTACACTTCTGTGTTAAATATAGGTTTGGAATTGGCATCTATATTCCCTTTCTTGTGCTGTTACATAAACTCTCCTCTTTTGCTAAATGAATGGACATAGACTAAAAGAAAAGTGCAGCACAAGCAACACACTTGTCCTAATGACCCAGGTTTCCACCCATCACTCTTTGGCCAACCCCATGAGTTTTATCAGTCTGAACTTTGGACTTTAATCGAACAGATATCATTCCAACACTGAACCAGTAAATTAATGATATTTGATACAAATATTTGATTTCCCAAATGCCAGGAGAACAAAGATGCTGTTATTAAGTAACCGCACCACAAAATAACTGTTGAGACAGTCATTGATTTTCTACATTGCAAAATTCTCACGGATCATTTGAGTCGTGTAGGGAGTCTGTTAGTATCAGTGTAACTGCAACTGATGCAAAATCAAGCAACATTTTAAATGCCCTTGTTTTGTGGAAGAAACAAAATAATAGTTTTGTATGTTTTAGAAATATGGTGGTACAATTAAATTGAAACTGCTGGACAGGATTCTAGAATTGGATCATTTACGTGCAACGTCCTTACCTTTCACCCCATCAGCCGTCGCATACATCGGATAAACCTCCGAAATTTCCACCACCTCCAAAGGGATCCCACCACAAGCCACATTTTCCCATCCCCACCCCTTTCCGCCTTCCGCAGAAACCATTCCCTCCGCAACTCCCTGGTTAACTCATCTCTTCCCACCCAAACCGCATCCCAGGTACCCTCCCACCCATCCCAGGTACCTTCCCCTGCAACCGCAGAAGATGTAACACCTGTCCCCAGACCTCCTCCCTCGACTCTGTCCAGGGACCCTGACAGTTCCTTCAGGTTAGGTAGAGGTTCACTTGCACCTCCTCCAACCTCATCTACTGTATCCGTTGTTCAAGATGTGGATTCTTATACATCAGCGAGACCAAACGCAGACTGGCCGTTCGTTTCACGGAACTCCTTCGCTCAGTCCGCCTGAACCAACCTGATCTCCTGGTCCCTGGACACTTTAATTCTCCATCTCATTCCTACACAGACCTTTCTGTCCTAGGTCTCCTCATTTGTTAGAGTGAGGTTAAACGCAGATTGGAGGAACTTCATTCCATATTTCGCTTGGGCCGCTTACAGCCCAGTGGTATGAATATTGATTTCTCTCACTTCAGGTAGCCCGGCATTCCCTCTCTCTATCCCTCCCCCAGCCAAGTCGCAAAAGCTTCTCATTTTTACCTAAGAAATGTTATCACTGTTATTTTTTTGCATATCTTTCATTCATTGTTCTTTAACTCTCTAAATCATCGTCTATATCTCTCGTTTCCCTTATTCCTAACCAGCCTGAAGAAGGGTCCCGACCCGAAACGTCACCCATTCCTTCTCTCCAGAGATGCTGCCTGTCCCACTGTTACTCCAGTTTTTGGTGTCTACCTTTGTTTTAAACCAGCATCTGTAGTTCCTTTCTACACTTTACTTGCAATTCATACTGAATATGTTTTTATTCTGATTTAAGCACCAGGTCAAATTCATCCCAGAATTTTTATAATTTAATTTGGCCTCTAATATGTAATTTGAAAGGCATTTTGAAAATGACACAAACAGCATAAAAACAGGCCCTTTGGCCCACCGAGTCCATACTGGCCATCAAACACCTATTAACACTAACTCTGCCTTAACTCATTTTATTCTCTTGACATTACTTCCAACTTCACCACCCATGATTTTCCCACTCATTTAAACCAGCAGCAATTTACAATGGCCAATTAACCGATCAACCTGCACATTGTGGTGTGTGGTAGGGAAGGGAAATACCTGGTGGAAATGGGAATTACGTGCAAACTCCACATGGACAGCAGCAGAGAGCAGGAGTGCCCAAAATCCAACGAACATTGAAACACTTTTTCATTAATGTATCCGGTCAGATTTTCTGAATGAATTTTATCAGCAAATGTTTTACTGTATCATGGCAGTGCGTCAGTTAATTTAATATTATGAATGCGCACCGACAACAGATGCCAAGAGAATATACAATTTGGGATATAACCTGCGAGGTTAAGAGCTGCATGGTAAAGGTTGGCAGGCAGTAGGAAGTTTATTTTTTGTAAAAGGAGGTAATTAAAGTAGAAAGATTTTAAATGCATTCCAATTTGTTCTTAATTTAACTTCAGAAACTATTCAAAATGCACTGAGTAGTTTGCAGGTTTTCTATCTACTGAGCAGTTTATTTTCATTCATGATGATAATTGGAGAATTTTCCGAGGATGTCGCTGACTTTTGCTTCATTTCTTCTTCTGCCAGAATTATGATGTTATTTGTTTAATCCAGTTTATTTTTGGTAGACAAAAAGGTGCCAATATGCATCTTATAATACAAGTGTGTAATTTGGCCAGCAAACAAAATAATTACATTTAGCCATGTACTGTCACAAAGAAAGCACCACTGTCTTGGTCCTGAGCTTGTCACCGTTTCGCTTACCACAGATGCTGTCTGTCTTCAGAATGTTTCCAGCATTTTCTGTTTTTGCTGTCTTTTGTTTCCATGCGAGTTCTTTGCAGTTGATTTGCATTAAAGCTGGTCTATGTTTAAAGCCACTTTCTTAATATATTTGGGAGAGTTATGATCTTATGAACGTTTTAATTGAACACGTGAGAGAAATCTCACAAATTTCTGTGAAAACATGGTTAGGTTTCCCCATCCTCCTTGCTGCCATTCCATTACAGTAATATCAAAATAACTTGTTCTTGGTATACTAGAGACATTGATCTGTATTTATTGATACCATTGTTGGTCTGATAATGTGTGATGGCAGCTGTCATGCATCTGAGTAGATTGCCACTTCAAAGAATATTAACTTTAAGGGATAGACGGAAAGTCTGAAGAAGGGTCTCGACCCGAAACGTCACCCATTCCTTCTCTCCAGAGATGCTCCCGCTGAGTTACTCCAGCATTTTGTGTCTGTCTTCAGTTTAAACCAGCATCTGCAGTTCCTTCCTGCACACTAACTTTAAAGGCCTGGAATTGCAAGTAGGATAGAGGGGTCTCTGCCCCGAGATTCTAACAGTTATTTGTTACATTCTCTGTGGTTGTTGACCACTGCCGGATTTAGTGAGTACAACTTTTTCACAATTTGGTTGAAGAAATGTCCTGACCCGAAATGTCACCTTGTGTCTACAATCCCTTAACCACTTTTGTCACATTCAAACCTGATGGGAGAACCTTGAACTAACAAAGCGGCTGATCCTTCCATTTCTCTTGAGCCACCTTATTCTCTTGGGATTGTCAACTATCCCTGGTCTTCATGTTACGTATTCCACAGTCTTCCCCTGCTTCACACACAATGCTGACTATTCATTTATTAATTATCTTTTCAAAACCTGTCTAGTTTTATGTTTATCTCCCATTATATCTATGTGTCCTCTGCTAATCTTTAACAATCTACTAGTGCAGGGCAATTCATTTGTAATTGAGTGCATGTTTTTGCTTTTTGTCGATTATGATAATACTCCATTAAATGATCTAAGCAGCACATTGTAAAATCCTCCTCTAATTTTTTACTTATAATGGGGAACAAAAAACATAAGTGAATCTTATAAGTCATCATCATTGAAAACATCAAAGGGCACAGTGCCTTACAATGCTGTGTACGACAGCTTCCATGTGGATGGCCATTGGCTCGCTAGAAGCTCATCCGCCCTTTGACAGGTCTTGTTTTTGGTCCTGCTGACCTGGCAAACCAAATGGGGGAGACAGTTTAGTCGCCAACTATCTGACCATGGAGCAGGCGGCATGGGAATTGCATGGTACCCATGGCGGGGGGAACTCCCCCCACCCAATCTAAAAACTATAATTCCCATCATAGATTTTCTTAAATAGTTTTCTCTATTTCCCGACTCTTCTTCATCATTTGTTTAACATTTTAACTCTTTATAAGTGTCTGGAATTCTGCATGCTGTAACCTAGTCGAGACTTGGTGTGATTAACAGGCCACTTAGCAAAAGGATACGCTGTGCATGATCTTATTCCTGTTTTGGCTTGCATTCCCTGCAGGAGTCATAGGATAGAAATTAGCACTGAAAACGCTGAATGAGTTATTTCCTAACTGCCAATCTAATCTGGGGATTCTCACATTAACTGCCACCTTTCCTAAATTAAATTTACTAATTCCGGAAAGATGGGAGTTCAAACCTGATGTCATGTTTAGTCTATGTAGGGCAAAGACTTAATAAATCATAAACAGAGCTGAAATATTTCCTTTTATAATTTATCGTCATTATACTACAAACTAATCAACGAATAAAGCTGCAAAAAGTAGTAAACACTGTCCAGTCCATCATCAGCTTTGACCTCCCTACCATCGAGGGGATCTATCGCAGTCGCTGCCCCAAAAAAGGCTGCCAACATCATCAAGGACCCACACCATCCTGGCCACACACTCATCTCTCCGCTGCCATCAAGTAGAAGGTACAGGAGTCTGAAATCTGCGACATCCAGGTTCAGGAACAACTTCTTCCCCACAGCCATCAGACTATTAAACACAACTTCAAACAAACTGAACTATAACAGCCTATTTTAGTGTTGCAGAGATGACGACCAGTATATTTAAACAGATTTCATTACGAAATTGTTTTAGTCAAACAGGTCTACACACATGCGACTGGCCACCACGGTGGTCAGTTGATCAACCGCCACGTGAAACCGAAACCGCGCGAAAACAACAGCCCCTCCTGAGTCACGTGGCCGCGGCTTCCGAACGCGGGTTCGATACCTGCGTGCGCCAGCAGGCGCCGTTACATTATTGCACTTTATCTGTTTATTTATGTGTGTGTGTGTGTATATATATAATTCAATGGTATATGGACACACTGATCTGTTCTGTATTTATGCCTACAATATTCTGTTGTGCTGCAGCAAGCAAGAATTTCAGTGTCCTATCTGGGACACATGACAATATACTCTCTTGTCTCTTGACTTTATTTGAAGTCAGTTGACACAACTGTTTAGTTTATCAGCTTCGTTATCTAGAGTAATGGATTTAGTGGGAATATTTATCAAAATTCTGGGTAGAATATTAAATATTTAACTACAGATGTGAAGATGAATCTTTTCTGTTATCGAGATCAGTATTGAGTAAAATCCCTATATTGGTCTATAATCCCGATAAGTGTAAGCTCAGTAGACTTTTAAAAAACTGGTTTCAAGTTTGATGATTTTTGAAAGAAAACATGCTTGTGGTTTCTTTACCATTTTAGGAAAAGTAGTCAAGAAGATCAAAATGTATTACTGAATGTTTCTAAATATGTGCATTGAAATATGTTCCTTGTTATGTGCTAATAGATTTCAATGAGAATGGAAAATTACTGTTAAATGGATTCAAGAGCTGTTAAAGTCTGCTGCCTCTGTGGTTGTTCAAATTAGCGTTCAATCATTTGGGCTGAACTGGTTGACTAGCTTGGCCTATTTCCTTCGCTCCGTAGATGCTGCTGCACCCGCTGAGTTTCTCCAGCAATTTTGTGTGCCTTTGGTTGACTAGCTTCTTTATTCATGTCAGGAGGAGAACCATGGTGTTGGAGAGATTACAGGTCCAGAATTCACTTGGCAGCTGTAAAGATGCCATATGTGTAAAATCACAGCAGAGCTCGTCTCAGCAGCCTGTTGGCAATGTGATTAGAAGCAATGTTGTTCGCTGTGATTTTATACTTCAGAACTGATGATCAGGCTGCATATTTTTTCAGTGTTGTTGCTAGGAAGAATGTAACGTTTTAAGATATCACTTACCAGGCTTGGCAGGTACAGGCAACTGGCACAAATACAGAAAATAATTAGATGAGGAAGAGTGAATGTGCGTGGAATCTCAGTGATGGGGTGGTTCAGGCAGGATCAGGCATTGATCTGCAAGTGCACAGACATGCTCCCAGGAGACCGATGTTTTCACTCTCAGATCTGTAACTGTTTATTAATATTTCAGTGTACATTAGCGAGCATTAATAATCACGTTTGGACAGCATTGTGTCCATTGTGTTATCAACGGTTCAATGGTTCTTTGATGCATGGATCTATGGACAGTGACATTCCTTTTTTGCATACGATTCAGTAAAAATCTTACTGTACGTGGACACAATCATACTTAAGTATAAAAGTAAGATAGTACATTGCACTGAGGCAATACATAAGAGTTGCCACATTTCTGGCACCATCTCGTATCCTTCAAGTTTCAAAGTTCTCAAAAGGGTAGAGTCCTAACTTGGTCTCAAAGGCCTGTGGTCCTGGCAGCTCTGTGCTGCTGCAGACCATGTCCGATCCATACACTCACCTGGCCTCTGGGGCCTCCAACAGCACCCGATGCAATCGATCTTCCCCACCTTCTGCAACCAGCTACTCCATGGACACGTTGACCCAGACATGTCAGCCCACAGGTACTCCATCCCTCGCCTCCCATGGCAACCGCTCCTACTCCATGCGATGGGGTGTCACGAAGGCTGGCCTCTGAACACCCAGAGCACTTTAGAGGGCATGGGCAGTGAACCTCCTGCCCGCTCACAGGCACATTTCCTCTCCTCTTCCTACCACCATACGGAAATATTTTGAATTCTCTTCCATATTCTCCCCACCTTTCCCACCTCAGTCCTTTGTCTTGTGAAGTAAATGCCATTGGGCCCATCGACACTCTAGTACCCTGCATTGTGGTCACTCATCATAATTTACATAGACAGACAATTTGTGGTTTTCTTGGGCTGAAAAGGAGATTAAAGTCAGTAAATGGGATTTGAGTTCATCCTCACCTTAGCTTTTTTATCTCATGTTTGATGCACATGACAGAAGACACAAAATGTTGGAGTAACTCAGCGGGGCAAGCAACAGCTCTGGAGAGACGGAATGGGTGACATTTCGGTCGAGACCCTTCTTCAGACAGATCTGAAGAATGTACAGATTGATGTACATGATCGTACATGGATAGGAAGGTTTCCGAAATGCAAACACGGGCAAATGGGACTAGTTTGAATGGGGCATCTTGGCCGGCATGGACCAGTTGGGCTGAACGGCCTGTTTCTGTTCTCTATGACTTGAGTGTCATTTGCTTTAAATAACTGATTTGTGGATTTGCAGTAATTAAATAACCAACTTGCAGATTGTTTGGGGTTCTTAATAGTGTCAAATATATTTTTACTCTAAATAGTTCATCTTATTAATTCCATCCGCCCCACAATTATAGTTTACCTTGATCATGATTTACTGAGTAAAACTGAAACTTCAGTAACGATAGGACTATAAACATTAGTTTTGACTAGTTTATTTTTCTGAAGTGTTTCCAAGAATAATCTTGTTATTGGTTTTGATGTGTTATTATTACATGTACACCAGCCAATGAATTGATTACAATCTGCAGAAATGAGCCGTATTTATTTGGTAGTAAGGTTAGCTTGATGGGCTTTAAATTTCTCTGTTGATGCAAAATTATAATTCTGACGGTTACGTAAAATCACATATAATTCTTTGTTCTTGTTGTGAGCTGTGAATTATGGAGGGGAAAAACTGGTATTGTTATTGGAAAGAAATGTGGGCTCTTGAACGTCAGTAATGAATGGGAAACAATGGGGTGTGGGTCGGCTGACGACATCCAGCAGAGAACTAATATTAGAACCATGACAGTAACAAGCAGGCAATGGGGATTCATTGCTGAGCATCATTAATGTGAATTGTTCAGGTTTCATCTCAAGCAGTGAGCTTTTGAAAATTGGATCAGTATTGGGTGCCAAATCCTAGATTTGACAGAAAAATACATGACATTGATGTGTAAATTGCCTGGGTGGTTTTACTTGTTTAAAATGTAATAACAAATTGACGAGGTAATTAGGGTCAGCATAGAAAGTATTAACACCATGGAGAAGCAAGGAACTGCAGATGCTGTTTTACAAAAAAAAGACACAATGTGCTGGAGTAACTCAGTGGGTCGGGCAGCAGCTCTGGAGAACATGGATCTGTGACTTTTGGGTTGGAGGCCCTTCTTCAGACTTATATAGTTTATACTCAATAAGATCATAGAATTTATTAACAAATACTTTGGAAAAACAGAAACAATTCCTTGACATCTTCCGAATAAATTTTAATTGTTTGTCATTTCAGTCTCGGCGGAAGGATGTGTTTATCCAAGAACGCTATGGAAGGTTTAATCTTGGCGACCCGTTCCTGGCTCTGCAGCGAGACTATGAAGCAGGTGGTGGAGATGGCAGCAAGGATAAGCAGCCCATCTGCACCAGTCCACTATCCATATTGGAAATAGTCATGAGCCATTGCAAAAAGATGCAGGAGAGAATGTCCTCACAGTTGGCTGCTGCTGAAATCCGACATCGAAAGGTAGGTGGTCGGCTTTAGCTAAATGATTTTCATTTCCCACCATTATCAGTGCAAATTAAATCATCCATTGGTAGATGAAATGTCTCAATTGCAAGAGCATTGTAAAAATGCCAGCACTTTGACTGCACGGAACACGGCTTTCAAATTATTTTCAGGAAAGTTAGGTTTAGAGATGTGTTTGTGGCGGGAACAAATTAAAACCCATACTGTTCATTATCAGGCCAAAATTCATGCTTTATTAAGTTGAGGCCAATGATAAGATCAAGAAAAGGGATTCACGGAGCTTGTCATTACTTTTCATTTGTTAGGTCATCTTGGACCTTGAAGAGGAGAGGCATAAACATGCCCAAGATGCAGCCCAGGGAGATGATGTTACATACATGCTGGAGAAAGAGCGTGAGCGTCTTTTACAGCAGGTGTGAAAATATGACTTGCTTGAAACTGGCTGGTTGGAATAATTTGCAGCGTTTATTAGAATGTTTCAAAACCCATTCAGCATGATTGAAATTGAAATGCAAGAATACAAAGTGCCACAGTAATAATTTACAGTAGGGTGCGTGCCAGAAAACGTTGCTCTGAGCTGAACTCAGCATAACCTGATCAGCCACTTGATACCTGAAACTTAATTTTTTGCATGTTCTTAATGTTAAAAATGTGAACAATATTCATCACAGAATTACAGAATAATGGTTATTAACAATTATTCAAGCTTTGCCCAGGAGGATTTCCCAGTAAACAGGGATATGCAGCTCTAAACAAAATTGATTAAAATGTGTAAATGTAAAGCACAGATATACATTACAGTAGATAATTATTTTAAGCATTTCATTTGATTGGCACATCCAATAACATGTAATATTTTCAGTTATGCTCACCAAATTCTTTTTTCAATTTATTTACCAGTTTTATCTATTCTTTGCTTGTTCACCCCACCTACCATCATATACTATTCTTGTAAATAAAAATGCATCTACATTGTACCCTCTTAGTGCAACTGAATTCAGATTCAGATTAGATTATTGTCATATACGCCAAGGTACAAATACATTTCTTGGTGTATGCACATGATGCACACCTTTGTAAACAGAATATATATGGTGATGATAAAAACACAATTAAATATGATGAATGTAAAACACAGTAAGGGGCAAGATTGTAGTGCAAACTGAAGTTGTTAAAAATATTGGTAAAAGAACAACTGAATGAGGTGGAGTTAAGTGTCTAGGGGGCAAAAAGTGATTGATTCGGTAGTCAGGGAGCAGTAGGGGAACAAGACATTTGTTGAGCCTGGATGTTCAAGCTTTCACTCTCCGTCCAGTATCTTCTCCCAGAAGGTAAAAGAGAGGAAAGGAAATGGCCAGGGTTCCTTAAACATATGTAGACAAAAGTGCTGGAGAAACTCAGCAGGTGCAACAGCATCTATGGAGCGAAGGAAATAGGCAACGAAACCCTTCTGGAGATGTTTAGGGCTAAGCATATTCACTGTTACGGAGTTGAAGATTGAGTTAGAGTCAATCTATAGCATAGTTCTTATTGTCAAGGTGATGAAGGGCTGAATGTAGTGCAGGAAAGATGGTGTCCTTTCTCGACCTATTTACGGTAGAAAACTATTAAAAGATCCAGTGCTGTGGTTTCACAAGAATGAGCAGTTACTTCTGCCCTGAATAGCTTTTGTCCCTAAACCTTTATTGCTACACTCATTGTTGAGAAGATTATGGATACCTTGAAATGAAAGAAAAAAATCCCCAGAAATGCCAAGAACAGCACACGTTTTGACATCCTGGGCAAATGACAAACTCTGACATGAAGAAATGGTGAGAGTTACAAAAACAGAGAGGGGGTGGGCTTGAGAGGCAACAAAGTTAATGTTGAAGATAGACACAAAATGCTGGAATAACTCAGCAGGACAGGCAGCATCACTGGAGAGAAGGAATGGGTGACGTTTAGGTCGAGACCGTTCTTAATGTTGATATTTTTAGAATTATAGTGTGCAAAATAAGTGGCCAGGAGCAAAATGGACTTCTGATGACTGAAACCAGAGATATTGTGTATTGAAATATTTAAAGAAATTGAAGTTCGGTTTGCACTTACTCACATAATTGTTTACTCTTGAAGGCAAGCATGATGGGTAGACATTCCTAGCAGACTTGTATTGAATTGTAAACAGTCTTAGAATAAAGGGGAGGCCATTTAAGACTGAGGCGAGAAAAAAACTTTTTCATCCAGAGAGTTGTGAATTTGTGGAATTCCCTGCCACAGAGGGCAGTGGAGGCCAAATCACTGGATGGATTTAAGAGAGAGTTGGATAGAGCTCTAGGAATCAAGGGATATGGGGAGCAGGCAGGCACCGGTTATTGATTGGGGACGATCAGTCATGATCACAATGAATGGCGGTGCTTGCTCGAAGGGCCGAATGGCCTCCTCCTGCACCTATTTTCTATGTTTCTATGAATTTGGAAATGTAACTGGCCAAAATTAAACATGCTAACTGTAATAAAGGAAATAATGGCTTACGACCATTCTCATTATCGATGTTTGTTAAAAACCCTGCCATTTGGAGATGATCATTTTAAGTTGAGTATGTTACCTTGCCTAAGGAGGTTGAGAGGGGAAAACCTGGAAACTACAGTCTATTTGTCTAACATCTGGTATTGGAAAATGACTCGTATGTATGATAATGGATAGATTGACTGAAATGCATGAAATGTAAGTTATGTCTAACTAACTTGACTGCATTTTTGTGGAGGTGACCAAAATAGTGGGCTAGGAATTGTGAATGAACAGTACATATATAGACACAAAGTGTTGGAATAACTCAACAGGTTGTCATCATTACAGATAAAGTAAATGAAATCAACGAGATCTGCACGGGTGCAAGAGGCAGCCCCGTTGCAGTCATTGATGTAGTGGATAAGAGTTGGGGGATGGTGCCAATGTACTTCTGGAACATGGACTTTTTAATGTAACCGACAGCAAATGCAGACATAGCTGTTCTGCCTCTTTTTCTCCCCTATTCTCCACCTCTTTCCGTCTTCCACAGAGACCGCTCCCTCAGCAATCCTTCCTTCTTCACTCATCCTTTCCCACCCAAAGCACCCCTTGCTTTCCCCTGTAACTGCCCATATCTTCTCCATTGCCTCTATCCAGGAACCCCAGCAGTCCCAGTTTACGTGCATCACCCCTAACTGCATGGTGTGCTGCCAATGTGGCCTCCTATACATCGGTGAGGCCAAGCCTAGTCCTGGTGGCCATTTTGCCGAACACTTGTGGCTCAGCTCACCAAGGCCTGTGTGATCTCCCAATTGCTAACCGTTTTAACTCTACCCAGTTCCATGCCGACTTTCCATTTCCATTGGAAGAGTGAGGCCACATGCAAACTGGATGGACAACACCTCATATTCTACTTGGCTAGTTTTACAACCCAATGGTATGAACATTGAATTCTTCAGTTTTTGGAAGACTGCATACCCCTCTCCTCTCTATCCCCCCCCCCCCCCCCCCCCCCCCTTCCCACTCCCCCTCCCCTTTCATTCCTCCAAAGCCCGCCCATCCCCCAACCTTTCACCTATCTCACCTGGACTCGCCCCTCCCCCTCCCTTTCATACATTCATTCATCCAGCATTACAATTCGCAATCTTTCAATCCTTTTGTCTCACACCTGCCTTCTCATCTCTGGCCTTTATCCACCATCTGCCTATCGACATTCCCGTTTTCCCCTAGAAGGTGTGCACAGCTGCACAAAGCCCTAGCTAAACCATGCCTGGGATACCAAGAGCTGTGCCGGGCAGCATGCGTTGAGAAAGATATATTGGCCTTGCAGTGAATCCAATGCAGATTATCAGAATTGTACATGGACTCTATGAGTTAAACTGTTAAGATAATGGGCACAAGGCATGCATTTTTGAAGAGCTGCATGTAGGCAGATGACATTCTTGTGCTTTGAAGGGAATGCATAAAGTAAATAGATAAGTATTTTCTTAGCGAATTTAAGGCCAAGTGGAACAATACAGAAATAATGTCCAAACCTCTTGCACACAACACATGGAATAAACTTATACATGGGAAGATTGAGAGAAATAGATGGCGGTTGATTCACCATTCAAATAGATGGTGATCAATTCACATCTCAGTATCTGAGATTTGGCAGATTTTTATTGATCAAAGCTATTAAGGGATATGTGACAAATTTGGGAATAATAAGCAGACTGGTTTTGAGATTGATCATTGGGAGGTGTTATAGGCCCTGTCACCATGTTCTGTTTATTTATTCGATCGCTATTTCTGAGAATTGTTTTGTTGTGTTCCCCAAATCATCGAACCCACACTATTAGTTTCCATCTGCTATTGATTATGTGAAGATGACTTTTATATGACATTATATTTTAATTGAATGTGTGATGAATTCTGTCTCAAGCAATGCAAAAGCTGTGCCAGTAAACTGGTAGGAACATTTATAAATTAGTCTTGTTGTTGTTTGGACTATTTTCTATTTTGATTACAAATGCAAAACTATCTGTGGTAATGATTTCTGAATAATTCTGCTGAAATAATCATTGTAGGACTTAAAAAAAAGAAACCTATTAAAATCTGTTCTATATTTTCCTGAACTGAATGCTTACATTTTCTTAACTCCCTTAATATGGTCTATCTAAATGAAGTACAATTTACATTACTAGTGCCGTATTGACTTTTGGTACATTGGCCTCTTTAATGTCCAACTCAGAAGTGAACTGCTGTTTCATGACATTTGAAATTATCATTGCAAAGGTTTCAGTCTCAGAGACGGATTGCAAGGAAACCTGATTAAAACATTCTCATTAAAATTCAAAGTAAATGTATTGTTTCAGTCCTTAAACTAAAAAAACGAAAAAAATTAATATTTAATTGCTCATTAAATATTCAGCAATAATTTGCCGGTTTTTAAAAGTTAATGTTACTGCCCTATTAATCTATTTCTCTAAGCATGACGATGTTTTATTATTTTCTTGGTGCATTTTTGTCCAATGGATGTGCTTGGTCATTTATCCCCACTGACAGCATCTTAAACATCTTAAAGCACATCCCTTGAATTCCCGCATCTGTAAATTGAAATCAAAGATGCATCCACTGTGAATAACAGGGTGATAGATATGGGGGAATAATGTTGATTGAAGCAAAGGAACGGGGAAGAGAAATACAAGATTTTCAGTGACAAAGTATTTACATAAGGTCAGGCTGCAATATTATCTGCATAATATGATTCTATTTGTCTTTTTATGTCACTTAATCTAAATTGGAAACACAGTTGGAACGCATCCAAATATTTGCAATCGAAAAAAAATTCGAAGATATAACGTGTAAAAACTGGAATATTAAGGGTGGTGGATGTGAGCTTTGATCCTTATCTATCCATCCGCTTTAAAAAATAACTTGATTGTAGGACACAAGCATCAGCATTAGATATTTTGCCTTCACGATGCATCATTATTTATCATCAGAAATACAATGCATTCTTCTAAAATATCGTACCTTGAGGTTTTTCCTTAAACCATCTTTGCTGTGTGAATTGCATGTTAATATTGAGCATACTATATTTATATGGCAAAGATTTAATCAGAATCTTGGTATTTTGGCCTGTTCTATGTAACTACTGAACACCATTGATGTTGAATGTTATGCTTGTTGAATCAACAGTGCTTCATACACCACTTGTTTGTAATTCTACAGCTAAAATACCGATTAATGTGAGCCAGTGACTTGCACAGATGGACATTAAAGCTGATGAAGATATTTATTTAGAATTCTTCACAATATTAGTGTGGTCCAGAGCCCTTTAAAACGAATGAAGCGATTCTGAAATGCAATCAATGGTGTGAATGTGTCTGAGAAGTCTCCCCAATGTGGTCCCATAATTAGCATTGCGATAATGACTAGTTCACCTGTGTTACATTGATTGTCCAGCGTGCCTATAATAACACTTACACACTTCCTCGCTTATAGCAACGCAAGCATTTTAAATGCACCTGCAAAAGATAACTGGGGTTAGGCTAATCTGATATTTGGTTTATCTGATGACACTTCCAACTGTGCAATACTCCCTGAGTACTTTGCTAGATTATTTGCCTCTATATTTTGTTTTCAAGTCTCCGGAATGAGATTTAAACCTGCAACCGAAGATAGACACAAAATGCTGGATTAACTCAGCGGGACAGGCAGCATCTCTGGAAAGAAGGAATGGGTCGATACCCTTCTTCAGACTACTAGTCTCGACCCGAAACGTCGCCCATTCCTTCTCTCCAGAGATGCTGCCTGTCACGCTGAGTTGCCCCAGCATTTTGTGTCTATCTTCGGATTAAACCTGCAACCTCGTGTTATCCACTGAGGCTTGGCTATAGCTTTGTAATCTTCTGCCTATTAATTTAAAGACACACTGAAAGTATTTCTAAGATTCTAATTGATTTGCCTGAACCTCTTTTTCAGGTGGAGTTTGAGAAATCCCAATTAAAGCAACTGGAGACAGAGAACAAAAAACTGTCCACACAATTTGAAGAAGAACGTATCAAAAATAAACAGCTTGTAATCATGCTGGTAAAAGAGTGCAAGCAGCTTGCTGGCAGAGTGATAGATGAAAGTCAAACATTAGCAGAAATCACCAAAACCCTTGAGGAAGAGCAGAAAAAGAACCATGAATTGGAGGAGGAATTGATGAAAGAGAAAAAGAAAAGTGTTCTGATGGAAGCTAAAATGGAAAAACAGCTCTTGGAGTTTGACATTGAAAGGGAACAGCTACGCGCCAAACTTAATCGCGAGGAAACCCGTACCAAAGATCTGAGACTAGAAGTTGAGAATTTCAAGAAAATTATAGAACATAACGATACAAGAGAAAATAAAACTGGTTCATTGTCCAATAGTTTAAGTAAAAACTCAGACGTTGGATTAAGTAGGCAAAGCATGATGTCTGTTGCTTCCCAAACAGAACCTTTTGTTGAAATTCCCAGTGAAAGTAACACTAAAAAGGGAACTTTAGCAGTACCAGTTAAACCATCGGCAGGAAATTCACAGTCAGTGGGAGGAATAAAACTCAGCATGTCCAACAGTACATCTGTAATAAAGCCAATTGGTGATAAACTGCTAACAGCAATTAGTTCAGAAGACAGCCCGACGCAAACCAAAGTCGTTCCCTCCACTCTGGAGAATGGACCCTCTGCCAGCACCAGTCCTGGTCTATTGCTGGGGACATTGCCCCAGTCGGTTAGTGCTGCTTCCCTTTCCCTCGGCAATGCCATTGTTCCCTCTCCCCCTTCTTCAGGAACATCGTCACCATGTCCTTCACCGGGATCGACCATGCAGAGTTTAAGTTCACCAATTTCTTGCACGACAATGCAACCAGGATTGAGTCCAAGAATCCAAGCTGCTCGATTTAAATTCCAAGCCCAGGCTGGGGATCTGGAAAAACATGGCAGTCCTGTGATGGGACCCATGTCACGGGATTTGTCACCCACTAATCGGGATAATTCCTCAGCTAAGCAGCTGGCTCGGAACACTGTCAGCCAGGTACTGTCACGGTTCACAGGTCCTCCAAGTACAGTTAAAGCACCTTGTGCGAACAGCACCCCTTTTGGCACAGAAAACCGGAATCTTACTGTTAGTAATTTAAAACCTGGATTGGCACATTCAGCAACAGGTGAGGGTTCATCTTATCCACAGGTTGTTGGTAAAATTACCAGTTCTCTCAATGTCTCTCCTACTGGATTAAAATCTCCCACAGGAGCAAGAGTTGACCGAGGAAATCCGCCACCTATTCCTCCAAAAAAGCCGGGACTCTCACAGACTCCATCCTCCCCTCATCCTCCATTAAAGGTTTTTGTGGATGGGGGTCGTTCCCCAACTGTTGGGTTTAACACTCGGACGGAAGGTAGAAGCATGGCCGCGCCCTCTTCCGCTCCGCATCCAGGAATTAAGGGAACTAATGAGGAGATTCTTCCAAAGACAGCATTGCCACAATTGCCACCTAAGCCAGCGGTGGATATAGCATCTACTGGCTGTGCTGCCCCTGCCGTGGCTGCATCTCAGGTGGGTGGTAGGCCTTCCTTATCCCCCAAGCTGAACCAAACAGCATGTTCAGAGTGTTCCCTCATCATCACCACCATCGCCTCTAGTGCCTCCATTGACCTTGCTAGTACATCCAAAACAACCTCTTCCATTAGACCATGTGGCACAGACAGTCTACTGATCACATCATCAGGTAAAGGGATTGAAATACTATAATCACGACTTCCTTCCAATGCAACATACCCGAGGATAAATGCAAAATGTTTTTCTTTCATTGATTTTATTTACCCTAAGTTTAAGGTGAGGCAAGACTTACTTTTATTGAAACTCAATTAAAATATAATATTGGCGACATCAAACGTTAATTTTGGAATAGTTTTAGGACTTGCCATAAGCATAGCAATAATGGACAGTTGTGAACCACCAACCAACTTGTATGTAGGACGTTTGCACACCCATTTCACAAAGCGATATCTTTTCATTTATTAATTAGGAATCTCTGCATTTAATTGTGCAGCCACGGATTTGATTTTGGCAATGTTGACGAACCCTTCCTCTGAAAGATGATCATGTAGTGTCTGCACACATTCCAGCTCCTGATCAATACTTTTGCAATACATTTATTTAACAAAGATTTTGCCCCGTAATAGACAACATGCCTTTGCAGCAGCGAATATCCAAATCCGTACTATGCACTTAATGCAGACTCTACTCCTCTAGAATGCAAATATATACAATTGTTAGTTGTTGCTATTACTATAGATGACCACGATTCAGGGATATAGCAAATGGTGAGTTAAAAATCTTCAAGGGGATGTTATTTCTTGACTCGCTAATTTTCAAGCGTAGATTCGGAATTATATTGAAGCCTTTAAGCTTATAAAACTTCATGTTTTCTTAAGTTTCTGCCCCTTTTGCACTCGCCTTGTTGCAATATATTTAATCAGTGTCTAGATTATCACAAAATTGTATCTAATTTTAATTGGCATTTGGAATAAAGAAAATCAGTGACTTATTGGGCCTGAAATTAACCAGCTCTCTCACATGCTGATGCCAGCAAGTGTATTTCTATCCCTTGGACCTTGTGATCAGTGCATGTCTTGCAGTGCTTTAAGAAGCTTCCAGCTTATTAACTGATAAATTTGTCCTTGTTGCTTATGTTATTTTGCACGGTAAGAGTCCATTGAATATGAATTTGTTGCCTGTTTTTCCCTTTACGCTATTGAGCACTTAAAACACTGTCATTCATGTGTTCTAACCAATCAAGTCTTGTGCGTTAGCTGTTTGCATTAACACTTTGCATTCTGAATTTATTTCATATTTTTGAAAACGCTTTCCTTTCCTTTTCATGTGCATAATTTTAAATATTATGGGATTATTGTGAAGAAGATGAGTTTTATGTGATTAATTCATAAGTAGTGAATTCACCATATATCTAAAATGATGTTAATTATGAGGGCACCCCAATTGCAAATAGGATTGGAACCTATAACATTACAATGCCTGCCTTCACATACTGTCCTTTATTGATATTAATAAGTTTTCACTTCTTATTAAACCATTTTAATTACCATTTAAAATGTATGCTAGCGTTAATTGAAAACATTTTCCTATTTATTTTTTTTTCTTTGCAGCCTTTTGTTCAAAGAAGAATAATAAAAACCTTCCATACATTATGGAATAAATTTCACTCACTTAACAAATTTACCACTAAATCAAAATAAAGTTGCCTGTCTAACTGAATATTCAAGTAATTGTCGCGTAACATAATGCCTAAATAGTTATTAATCTTGTTAATATGCGGAAACCCAGGTACAATACAATTTATAAATACACGAGGAAGTTGAGTGAAATGTTCGTGCAGTTCATTGGTGCTAAGTGGAGTTAAGTTGATCTTGGAGGTATATAAAGTATTTTCCCAACTGGCTCCTGATTTTTCTCTCAATTAACTTTTTAAGTTCATTAATGTTTCAACAATTTTTAGGTTAATTTGATCCTTGTACAATTTCTCAATTATTATTGCTTAAATTTCCAAGCTAATTGCTTCAACCTATCAATCCCATGGCTCCACCAATTTTCCCAAAGCCCATTCTGTCTCCTATCATCCACCTGTAGAAGGGGGGAACTTACAGTTGTCAATTAACTTGGGATGCAAGTGGAAATCGGAACAGCCAATGGACACCCATGCAGTCACATGGAGCACTTGCTAGCTCCACACAGAGCCCCAAATGCCAAAGATAGACACAAAATGCTGGAGTAACTCAGTGGGACTCCAACTCCACGACCATGTTTTAACCTAAATCTCCAACTGGCCAGACGCCAAGATCAACGCTGGCCCATAGCACAATGAGGCAACAGCATAACCTGCTGCATCATTGTGTAGCCCTTATTATCACCTATTTACTGTTCGCTAAAACTTGTCTCAGCAATATGTTTGCATTGTGAATGATTCTTAATTAACCGGTTTTAAAAAGTAATGTTGGCCATTAATTATAATGTTCCTATTAGATTGTAAAATTCTAAGAAAATGTTGGAATGTTTTCTAATTGAGCACATTTCCTAATAAGTTATTGGAAAAGATGCAAGGGCTAATTGACTTTGGTTGTTTGTCGTAACATGCCTGTTCTTTTGCATACTCTCTGTTGCATATTGCTGCATGTGAACAGATTTCATTCACTGTTTTCTTCCCCTGTAAATTTGTTCACTTTAACTCACAGACAGGTCTCCCTCCCTAATTCCTTCGTTAATGCCTGGTGGCCCTGTCCCCCTGGGCGGCAGGTCCACTCTGCTTCACCAAGCTGCTGCCCAGGGAAATGTCACTTTATTGTCAATGCTGCTAAATGAAGATGGAAATGATATCAATCACCCTGACGAGGAAGGTTCTTCTGCCTTGTATTCTGCTGCTAAATATGGATATACAGGTACATTTATTCTTGTTATTTTTATATTCATTACTTCATTACCAGTGACATTTTAATTGAAAATACTGCAATACAATACTTACTAAAATGTCTTAAACATGTTTTTATTTGACAACCCTCCCTTAAACGGAAGTGCTGTCAAATAATTTAAAGTGTGCGTAGTTCATGCTGTAAACCTTTTACATGCCTATTTCTCTTATGTTATTACAATGTGTGTCCTTACAGGAGCCACCTCTAATGGTCTGTATTAAACTCATAAAAGATTCTTAAATCCATGCCTTATACTTTTATACCACAAACTATATTCTGCACGCTGTATCGTTTCCGTTGCTCTACCTATTGAGTTCAGCTTGATTGTATCTAGCTATAGGATTATCTGACTTGTTTGGATAGAACGTAAAACAAAGCTTTTCACTGCACCCCAGTGCACAGGAATATAATAACCCTAAACCTTCCTGTAATGGTGGTTGTGCATCCACAGTCTTTGTTGCATTGTAAAATTGGGTTTGTGTTTGTCTTTATGACTCGGCAAACTACTGCCAAATGACATCTATAATCAATACTTGCAGATGACTGAGCATTGACCTGAGAGATTCTCTGCCTGTGATTGAACAACTGCTGGTTTTGGAGAGAGAGAGTGGTTGTTTTGTTCCGATACAGAGTCGAATTGACATTAACCACCCTCACAATCGTGTACACACAACCCATAGATTCCTGCACCATGGGGTATCCTAGAAATCTAGCCACGACATAGTCTCTATGCCTGCTGCCACTTGTCCAGATCATGCATTAGAACAGACCCTTTATCCCACGATGTCTTGTCGAACATGATGCCAAGACCAACTCTTATCTGCCATCTGCCTGCCAATGAACCATATTCTTCCATTCCCTGCATATCCATGTGCCTATCCAAAAGTCTCTTAAATGCTGCTAGCATATCTGCCTCCACCATTATCACCCATTCCTTCTCTCCAGAGTATCTGCCTTTCCCGCTGCAGGTTTAAACAGAGCGCTGTCAGTTGAATGCGTGGGAATTTAAACGAAGAGCTGTTGGCTACAGTGTGGGTTCTAAATCTAGCGCTACCGGCTGGAGCGCTATGGCCACAGCGCTATGTGTCACAGACTGTTCAGGAAAATTATTGTATTCTCTTTGAGCCTTTGATTCTTTTTCAGGCAGTGGTCGAATTCTGGATAAGTCTAGTGGTGAAATGTTACCAGTGGGATTGCAGTTACATTGGGGTTGGCCTTGATTTTACAGAACGGTGGGTGGGGTCAAGGGGGAGAGAGGGAGAGAATGGGGAGGGGAAGGAGGGAGGGAGAGAGGGAGAAGGAGAGAGGGAGGGAGGGAACAAGAGAGGGAGGGATAGAAAAGGAAAGAGTGAGGGAGGAAGAGAGAGGGAGGGTGGGTGGGGAAAGGGGGAAGGTGGGAGAAAAAGGAGAGAGAGGGAGCGAGAGAGAGGGAGGGAGAGAGAGAGAGAGAGAGAAGGGAGGGAGAGAGGGGAAGGAGGGAGAGAGAGAGAGGGAGTGAGGGAGGGAGAGGGAGGCTTCCAAAATGGCTTCTACATAATCAGCTGGTGCTAAAAGCTGGAAGCAGCCGTTCAAACAGCAGTATACAAAGAGATGGCAATGAATACAATGTTTTTCTTTGTGGATCTACCAGTAATTTGACCCATTGTATTTGCCTTTGCCTAGTCAACCTCAGTGATCCTCTATACAATCATAGATAAAAACAACTGCAATGTATTGTAGACGTCAAGTCAGGAGTCAAGAGTGTTTTATTGTCCTATGTCCCTGATGGGACAATGAAATTCTTACTTGCTACAGCACGACAGAATAAGTGAATATGTAAACATTGTATATAACGGGGGAAGAGAAAAAAAAGAAAAAGTTCAATAAATACCAAATATAGTGCAATAATAATATTGTCTTTTGCAGTTCAGAGCTCAGAGCTTATTCATTGTTGTGTTTAATAGCCTGATGGCTGTGAGGAAGAAGCTGGACGTTACGGTTTTCAGGCACCTGTACCTTCTTCCTGATGGCAATGGTGAGATGAGTGTGTGGCCAGGATGGTGTGGGTCCTCGATGATTTTGGCTGCCTTTTTTAGGCAGCGACTACGATAGATTCCTTCGATGGTGGGGAGGTTAAAGCTGGTGATGGACTGGGCAGTGGTCACAACTTTTTGTACTCTTTTTCGCTTCTGGACATTCAAGTTGCCGAACCAGGCCACGATGCAACCGGTCAGAATGTTCTCTACTGTGCACCTGTAGAAGTTTAGGAGAATCCTCTTTGACGTGCCGAATCGCCATAATCTTCTCAGGAAGTAGAGTCGCTGATGTGCCTTCTTTACAATTGCATCTGTGTGCTGGGTCCAGGAAAGATCGTCGGAAATATGCACTCCCAGGAATTTCAAGTTATTGATCCTCTCCACCATCGTTGATATAAACAGGATTGTGGATCCTCGTCCTTTCCCTACCAAAGTCCACAATCAGTTCCTTGGTCTTACTGATGTTGAGAGCCAGGTTGTTGTACTGGCTACATTTGGTCAGTCGGTCAGTCTCACTTCTATACTCTGGCTCATCCCCATCTGTGATTTGTCCAATCACAGTGGTGTCGTCGGCGAACTTGATGATGGAGTTCGCATTATGTCCGGCTACGCAGTCATGGGTATAGAGTGAGCAAAGCAGGGGGCTGAGCACACAGCCTTGAGGTGCTCCCGTACTAATTGTTACTGAGGATGAAGTGTATTGTAGAAATTTCCATCTTTGGCCTGCAATGATTGAGAAACAGAAATTCTTGTCAATGTCAACTGATCCTGTGCTGCTTAACATGGTAGACTTTAGTGAGGATATAATGGGGGAAATAGAAACATTTTGTGTGGTTTGTTGATGAGGTTCTGATTGGAGATGAACACCTCAGGCAAAAATGCCTTTGAATTGAGAATGGTGATCTCGGTTTTCTGCAGCTTGCCATTCTCTGCATGCCATCTTCTCATTCTCCCATTCATTCTATATTCCGAAGAGCCGCTGACTACGCATCCATACCTGGAGGCAGCTGGACTTTGCAGGAGCTTTGAAACACCCACCGCACACTATTCCCTGCAGATACATGCAAGCTGAAGCAACTTTTCAAAGTGACAAAAACATGTTGGCTCCATAGCAAAAGCCAGAAGAAACCAACAAGTAATTAATTGATGAGGTGATGCTTCCTTAGAAATTGTGCCCAAATCCCAGGTCAAGTGACATCAGCCCGTGTGAGATGACTAATAAATGCTGGTAATCTCCAGAACCTTTTACTCAGCATGCATAAATACTCCCAGCAATATGGTGTTCCCTCAAATGTGCAGATATTCCACGGGGCCATATAGGACATCTGTAATGGTACATAGACGTGGTGTCGAAGGACGAGAAGCCGAAGCAAATAAGCGGAAGCCAATGAAATGAGACAATTGTCACACTAAAGATAGACACAAAATGCTGGAGTGACTCAGTGGGACAGGCAGCAACTCTGGAGACAAGGAATGGGTGGCGTTTCGGGTCGAAACCCTTCAGACTCAGTCTTCATGTCTGAAGAATGGTCTCGACCCGAAACGTCACCCATTCCTTCTCTCCAGAGTTGCTGCCTGTTCCGCTGAGTTACTCCAGCTTTTTGGGTCCATCTTCAGTTAAAACATATTATCTGGTGTTTTGAGCGTGGGAGCTTGTGTGCGTTACGCAGGCAACCAGACGGTATTACTGTGTTATAGAGGGGGGGGGGGGATGGGAGGAGAAAAAATTGTTCATTGTCATGCACACTTGTCAACGGCCCGCCAGGGAATTTGTGTGCCCCCCATGTTTTAAAAGGATTTACTATGGCTGCCAATGCCCCGAGCCGTCTGTCCCTGTGGCCGGGGTGGGGGGTGAATCACTCGGGTGTGGGGGTTGGGGTCCGATGGCGGTGCATTGCGGTCAATGACTCTGCGTGGGCAGAAGGACCAGCCTGTCCCAGACCTCTCCTCCACCCGGCCCCGTGTGTGCGTGCCCTGCCCACTCACAATCCGTCACAGTGCGGCAGCACGGGGGAGACGAGGCGGAGGGCGGCCGTGGCCGTGGGAGAGTGGGGGCGGTCCCGAGGGATGCGCTCCTTCGGCCGCTTACAACTTGGTGCTCGGGTTCAGAGTGCCCAGTCACCCATGGCATGTGTGGTAAAATGACCCCCACCCTCCCGTCTCCACCGGCCAGTAATGTGATGGACGCGGGGGTCTGGACCAATCGCTGACAAGTCACCCCCCCCCCCACTTCTTTGCTTCGGCTTCTCGTCCTTTCGACACCACATCAGCACACGATCTGCAAAATCCAAAAAACAAACGGATCCATTTTATGCCAGCTCTTTCAATGCAAATTTCCAATTTTTCAAACTTCTTGGCCTTTTCAAATGAGATGTTTTGTTAATCTTTATGAATTCATATTTGAGTATCGATGTGCTATTATAGTAAATTTCCCGTGACATTTATTATGGTTGCTTCACGAGTTCCTTTAATCACATTATGAAAATGGCTTTAGAAATTGCACGTTACAAGTATCTGGAGGCAGAACAAACAATCACATTATGAAGAAGCTCAAAGAAAAATGTTGATAGTTCAACAGGTAATAGATTACGAACAATATGACATTCCCATAACTCGTGCCAAAAAAAAATAGGCAACGAGAAATAATTGGCCACGTGCATTTTCATATATAGATCACAACATGTTGAAGATAGACACAAAAAGCTGGAGTAACTCAGCGGGACAGGCAGCATCTCTGGAGGGAAGGAATGGGTGATGTTTCGGATCAAGACCCTTCTTCAGTCTCGTTAGGCATAAGAGAAACAAGATATATAGACGGTGATGTGGAGAGATAAAGAACAATGAATGAAAGATATGCAAAAAAGTAATGATGATAAAGGACACAGGCCATTGTAAGCTGTTTGTAGGGTGAAAATGACAAGCTTGTGTGACGGGTGGGGGAGGGATAGAGAGAGAGGGAATGCAGAGGCTACCTGAAGTGAGATAAATCTATATTCATACCACTGGGCTGTAGCTGCCAAGCGAAATATGAGATGCTGTTCCTCCAATTTGCGTTTAGCCTCACTCTGACAATGGAGGAGACCGAGGAGTGAAAGTCTGTGTAGGAATGGGAAGGAGAATTAAAGTGTCCAGCAACCGGGAGATCAGGTTGGTTCACACGGGCTGAGCGAGGGTGTTCTGCGAAACGATCGCCCAGTCTGCGTTTGGTCTCGCCGATGTATAAGAGTCCACATCTTGAACAACAGATACAGTAGATGAGGTTGGAGGAGGTGCAAGTGAACCTCTGCCTATCTGAAAGGACTGTCGGGGTCCCTGGACAGAGTTGAGGGAGGAGGTACAGTGACAGGTGTTGCATCTTCTGCGGTTGCAGGGGAAGGTACCCGGGGTTTGGATGGGAAGGGATGAGTTAACCAGGGAGATAACTAAAAACAGAACAACTAATCCAGTGCAGCATACAATATGATACGTGATATTCAGCACTGAAAACATTAAGTGCAAAAAAAAAAAAGCCAGATGTAAACTTCAAAAAGGATATTTAATATTCTTTACGAAGTCGTGCGTCATCGCCAACTGTGGCCTTTTCCAAAATTTTTAAGTAGAAAGTTATGACTTAGCCCATGGGGCCAAGAAGCATTATATCATGCTATACTAGTGTTCATTTTACTTGATATCACTTACGGGAATATGTACTGTATTATTTATTAAAAAAGTGTGTGCAGGCCTGATCGTCTCTGAGCTTTGAACAGATTTTATACTTGAGGTCATTGTTATCACTTTCCTATGTCTGGACTTGAATGTTATTACAACTATTTTAACATCTCTTTGAGTTTCAGAATTTATGAATGGAATCCCCTTCCAAATTTCTAATATTTATTTATTGCAGCTAACAGGATTTTTTCTACAATAACTATATATTTTTAAAAATCTATAGACCTGTGTTAACTGAGAAAGAAATTAAATCATAAATCTACTGATCAAAATCAAATCCAATTAATTTCTTAAATACAATTTTCACAAGATTATGAGATACAATTTTGATTTGTTCATTTGCCCTCTTCCAGCCAATTGCTTTGCTGGTGAATACTGCATGCAGATGATCACTCTGGCCAGATAACAACAAAGAAAAAGCATTTTTGTAATGCATTCAACTGACCAGAATTTGGACAGTATAAATACTAAATTGCCTCAATGTGTAAGATTATTTCCCTCACCCTTATCTGGTAATGGTCATAATAAATCTTCCAGCAGACAAACTGAGGACCTCAAGCTCATATAGTCTACGCAATGGAATACTGCTCCTTATTCAAATATAAAGCATGTTACTGTCTTCATCCTTTAGTAATAGACGCTGACTACTGGATGAATGCCAATGCGGTCGGTCGCTTCTTGATGATTATCCTCGCTCATATAGTGTAGCGACCTTTATTACTGTTCAGTTATACCACTTCATAACAGGAGAAAATTAATTCTTCAGCATACTGCTCTCTGGGCTTCAGAAGGATGTGGTATGTGATCCCTCCAGGCAGTTGCCACTAATGGATGTGATGCAATGCAAAGCCAAATTTTAAAACTACACAGCGGGAAGAAGGTCCAAGACAAATTGAAACCCGGAACTGAGTTGTCAGCGTGCTTTGAGACTACGATATGTATTTGTTAAGCATCAAAAATTTATAGATGCAGAGCAGATCTATGTGGAGTGCATTATGCTGGATAATTCAATTTGGAGGTAAATTCTATGAGTAAGAAGATACAGACTTGAAACGAACAGCAGGATAGTTATGCATCAACAATTCTGTTCCAAGCCATTTAAAAAATGTTTTATTTGATAAATGTGATAATTTTCAACTAATTCAGTCGATCAGTTTAATACCTTCATATACGATGCGATAGAACTGAAATTATCCCAGGAGAGAAATTGGTCTGTCAGCATGGTACGTGAAAAATAAATAGGAATTAAATAAGTTTAAAAATTGGAACAGCCGATCGACTGTTGGCTGGCTGTTGTGTCCACAGCACCAGAACCGGAAGCAAAAAAGAAATACGGGATATCATTGGTAGACGAATGGGATATCAACCGCAAAAAATGCGACACTTGTCACTTTAACTCCCCCCTGACTACATTCAAGGACCCAAGCAGTCTTTCCACGTGCGGCAGCGGTTCACCTGCACCACCTCCAACCTCATCTATTGCATCCGCTGCTCTAGATGTTAGCTGCTCTACATAGGTGAGACCAAGCATAGGCTTGGCGATCGTTTCGCCGAACACCTCCGCTCGGTCCGCAATAACCAACCTGATCTCCCGGTGGCTCAACACTTCAACTCCCCCTCCCATTCCCCATCCGACCTTTCTGTGCTCAGCCTCCTCCATGGCCAGAGTGAGGACCACCGTAAATTGGAGGAGCAGCACCCCAGCGGTATGAACATTGACCTCTAATTTGAGGTAGTCCTTACTTTCTCCCCCCCCCCCTTCTCAGCTCTCCCTCAGCCCATTGGCTACACCTCTTCCTTTCTTCTTCTTATCCTCCGCCCACTCTCACATCAGTCTGAAGAACGGTTTTGGATCGAAACGTTGCCTATTTCCTTCGCTCCATAGATGCTGCCTCACCCGCTGAGTTTCTCCAGCATTTATGTCTACCTTCGATTTTCCAGCATCTGCAGTCCCTTCTTAAACGGGATATCATTATTGCTTTGAGTATATTCCCTTTAAAAAATACAAACTAGTTATTCTCGATCATGAGACATAGGAGCAAATGAAGCCATTTAGCCCATCGAGTCTACTCTGCCATTCATTCATGGCCGGCCTATTTTTCCCTTTTAACACCTTTTTCCTGCCTTCTCCCCAACTTTTGACATCCTTACTAATCTAGAATCTATCAGTCTCCACTTTAAAAATACTGAATGACTTGGGCTCAACAGCTGTCTGTGGCAATGCATTCCACAGATTCACCACCCTCTGGCTAAAGACGTTTCTCCTCATCTCCATTCTAAAAGTACATCCTTTTATTCTGGGCTGTGCCCTCTGGTCCTCTAGTCTGCCACTACTAGAAACATCCTCCCCACATCCATTCTACCGAAGCTTTTCGTTATTCAGTATGTTTCAATGAGAACCCCCTTCTATACCAGTGAGTACAAGCCCAGTGCCATCAAATGCTCCTCGTATGTAAACCCAGTTATCCCCTAGATGATTCTCGTAAACCTCCTATGGACTCTCTCCAATGCCAGTACATCCTTCCTCAGATATGGGGCCCAAAACTGCTCACAATATTTCAAATATGGTCTGACCAATGCCTTACAAAGCCGCAGTCCTCTCGAAATGAATGTTAACGTTGCTTTTGCCTTCCTTACTACCGATTCAACCTGCAAATGAACCTTTTGGGAATCTTGCACCAGCACTCCCAAGTCCCTTTGAACCTCTGATTTCTGAATGCTCTCCCCATCTACTTTATTTCTACTACCAAAATACATGACTCCACACATTGCTACACTGTATTCCATCTGCCTCTACTCAGCCCACTCTCCCAACCTGTCCAAGTCCTTCTGCAGAGACCCTGCTTTCTCTACGCTACCTGCCCCTCCACCTATCTACATATCATCTGCAAACTTGGCCACTAAATCATCAATTCCATTATCCAGATAATTGACATATAACATGAAAAGAAAACAGGCCCAACACCGACCCCTGCGGAACACCGTGAGACCCGGCAACTCATCAGAAAATACCCCCTTTATTCCCACAGTTTGTCTTCTGCCATTCGGCCAATCTCCTATCCATGCCAGTACTGTGCCTCTAATAACCGAGTTCGGTTTTCCGACTGCGCATGCCCAGGTCATAGGTCACTGTGGATAAACATTGGATCAATCCTGGTCTCCGGCGCTGCAAGCGCTGTTGAATTGCTACTGGAGTTAGCGACACTAGTTCTCCCTTCTCCATTGGTCCATGCAGAAGGGCGGCAGGACATGCCCGTCCCTGTCCGGTGGCGGCCCTGGACTTGCAGCCGGCACGGGGATTGGGGGGAGAACGCCCCTCTCCCGTTCCCCAGTCCCCAGTCCTCCTCTCTCCTGCCATCTATTCCTTTGACCGCCACTCCTTTGCAGGAACGGCTGCTCAGCGATTCCTGTCGCTGCACCGACTGAGGCCGAATCTCACCTGCCCTCCCCCACAGTGAGTGGGACCCGAATCCCTCGGCATCGTCACGGTGGGCCGGTGACCGTCGGCTACACCTCTCGCCTTGTCCAGTGGCTGTCGTTTGGTTCCTTGCCGCCGGAGCTGCGGCAGGGGAGGACAGGTGCGATTCTCCCCAGACTCGGAGCTCTGGCCTTAGTCGATACAGCGACGGGAATCGCTGAGCAGTAGTTCCCACAAAGGGATAGATGGCAGAAGAGAGGAGGCAGGGACTGGGGAATGGGAGAGGAGCTTTTATTGGGCGGGTGTCTGCAGGAGAGTTCCTGTTGGTTCTGGACTGTCGGTTGGCCGGGCGTGGCGGCGTTTCTTCGCCGCAGTGGCTGTGGGCCTGTTGACCACCACTGCTCCAGTCTCCCACACCCATGTGCCCCTGCTCTCCCGATACCTCACACTCCCGTTCCTCAGATTAAATATATTTTTACACATAAATACATTTTATACATTTTTACACATAGATCATGAATAAAGAAAATAATTTACATACAGTTTATTCAGCCAGTGCTTTGTTCACTTTTTCTTTATAGTGAGTGACCTTTGACAAATCCCATGATTCCTTGCGTTGTTCGGAATACCAAACTCGCTTGTACCAAGGGCTCCTGCCTCACAGCCTCACGTGGCACCTTATCCGAGGGCTTCTGAAAATCCAAGTAAATAACATTGACTTTCCTTTGTCTATCCAGCTTGTTACTTCCTCAAAAAATTCCAACTGATTTGCCAGAGAAGCCAACATTAGAAATTTACCTATTAAAGCAGAACTAAGATTAACTTTAGATTATTGTATCTGTCAATATCCATTGTAAAATAGGAGTCTTCCTGATAGAGGAATGAATATCCAGTTAGATATAATTGACTGAATATCAAATGGGATCATAGTGTTGCATTTTGTAATTATTTAATAAGCATTGCAAGGATGTGCTCTCTTTCCAGTGAGCACTGCGGGCGGGCTTCAATTAAATGACTCGCAGCTTCCACGAATGTTTTTATTTTAAAAGAGCACTTACATATTCAGCAATGCCACTTTGTCTCATTTGGTAAAGTGGGTTAATATCTGTGTAAAAGGGAGACTGTGTAAGAAACAGCTCAAAACCCTGTAGAGCAATACTCCTGGCCTTGGCAGATATAATGGACCCTGCCCACAAAATCCTTCAAGGCCACTTCTGTTAGTGGGGAGAGAGAGACTACTTGATGCTTCCCTCTTCCCTTCACTCTCCATATTCCCATCCCCTGTTGTATGCCAGCTAGTTCTGCAAGTAAAATAAGAACATGTTATCGTGTGGGCTGGTGAGAGGTTGCAAACATATGTTTGCTGGTAGAATAACGGAGATGTTCATGAAAGGTGTTTCATTAGCATCTATGTTAGGCATTAGGAAGATATGGGTTAGGATTGTACTGAGTGCAGTATATTACTATTGGAACAGAAAAGGGTTATGGAAGAAATTGATGAAAGTAGGCAGGGAAAACCTTGTGAATACAATTCCAAGGGCAGTATCTGTGCAGCTCTTTCAAAATATTACAGCCAGATTCTGGGTGCAGTGCTCCTGCTTTACTGCCTTTGACTATTGTGCTGTGTGACTAGTGAAGGCATTCTCCTGCCATCTGTTAGAAACAGCAGCTCTCTCCTCAAGATCACCTCTTGCATTAGCACCTCCAGCAGAGTGTTGGAGAACCCAGGGACGTGGGTGTTGGTGCAAATGTGTTCTGGAAACTCTGCTTAGCATTTTTCTTCATCGAAAGATAAATCAGCTCATAGAAACTCGTGCACTTCCCCTTAAAGAGATCCCTGTCAATAGGATGCAGAATGCTGCTGGCTCTCAAGTTTAAAATGAGGTAACGATGTCTCCTGCTGAGGTCACCAACTTGACACCGATTCCCAGCATTAAGTAATTTCCTGGCCACGATGCACCCAAATTATTGATAACATTTAAGATTTTAGACCAGTCTGAAGAAGGGTCTCAACCCGAAATGTCACCCATTCCTTCTCTCCAGAGATGCTGCCTGTCCCGCTGAGTTACTCCAGCATTTTGTGTCTATCTTAGATTTAAACCGGCATCTGCAATTCCTTCCTACACATTAGTGCTAAAATTATTTGATTTATTTATTTGATTTTTTACTGTTTCAAAAAATATTTTAAACTATTATGCAGTCAGTTTTAAATGATGTCAGTTATTTTTGTTGCTGTTTGCCACATTTGTGAAGACTGCGACTAATACTAAAAATATAGAAGTCCAATTTAGTTCTATACTTGGAGGAGGAAAATTTAATCAGAATATTAATTTGTGCAATTCTCTTTGGCATTATTAATTCTTCAATGGAGGGGGTTAAGCAGCAGCTTTGAGGACGTGAAATACTTACAGAACTTGTAATTAACTGGGTCATTTAGATTTGCCGCAGCTTGGGAGAGTTGAGAGTGGGGGAGCGGGGCAAAGAGGAGGAGATATAGCCAGTGAGGCTGGAACAGGAGACGCCAGAGTGAAATGGAGGAAGAATTACATTAAGACAAAGCTTGTAATTTTACAGTAGCACATCTTTCCATCAGTGGAGAGCAATGTTGGCCTTTAACCAGTACAGAGAGCAGCAGGTCTAGTCAGACCCACTGCCTGTCTATAGAACAGCTCTCCTCCTGTCTAACGATAGTTAATTCGAGACGAGAGGAAATCATTATGGAAAGTATTGTGTGTTGCAGAGGGATCTGTTGTTTAGAAATATCTAGTTTCATTGTTTAATTCTATGTATTGATATAAAAAAATGTTTTTAGTGAAAACCTATTTTCCTCACAGTTAGGGAAGGAAATAGTAAGAAATAAATGATAGATGATTTATTCTGATTGCAATAGACTGCTCTAAAAATGTGAGAAATGTTGATATTATTTGGATTGAATTTTAATAATGTCCTACAGGATAGATGAAATTGAAAGTTATTGGATTAACTAGATTCCTAAGTGGTAAAGTATGTGTCTGCTTAGATTGCCTTATTTTATTAAGTTAGCAAAGCGCAAAGTTAACAATTATTAACAAATGGACTAAAAATGATTGTAGGTGAACATTGCCGTATGTATAATTTATTCAGTTAACAGGTGCACCGTGAAACATTTTACTTCCACTAAGATATCACAACTGGTTAGCCAAAGGTATCCTGGAAACAGACTTTGATTTAATGTACTGACGTTGAACTAGTTTATCAGTGACGATGGCATTTAGTTTGTCCTTTATCCCGTGTGGTGGGGGGGTGAAGAGGGACATGCAGGGTTCAGGTGCCATATGGTAAGGGTTTTAACGTTACTAATACTCAGTAATTTCAACTTCAATATTACTGTTAGTAATTACGGCCGCAGTGAATCATTCCAGGATTTCATATTGGCTTTTCTGTCCTGGGCCTCCTCCATTGCCATAGTGAAGTCACGCGTATACTGGATGAACAGCCCTTCATATTTCCCCCGGGTAGCTTACAACCAAATGCTATAAACTTTGAATTTTCCAATTTTAGGTAATTTCTAACTAATAACCCCCCAACAATGTTTGCTAATTGCTCTTTTCTTCCCCTGCCCCCTTTACTCCAATGGGGCCCATCTGAACTCCCACCTCTTTCTCCTCTTAAACCACCCCTCCTTCCCCCCCCCCCCCCCCCCCCCCCCCCCCCCCCCCCCCCCCCATATATATATATATATTATATATAGAATAGTATATAACATAAACCAGCTCTTTGGCCTACAGTGCTGCGGCTGAACGTAATGCCAAGATAAGCTTGCCTCATGATCCACATGAATTCCCTGCATATCCACGTGCCTGTCTAAAAGCCTCTTAAATGCCACTAGTCAAGTCAAGAGAGTTTATTGTCATGTGTGCCAGGTAGGACAATTAAATTATTGCTTGCTGCAGCACAACAGAATATGTAAACATAATACAGAACAGATCAGTGTGTTCATATACCATAGAATATATATATACACACACATATATAATATATATATACATATACACACACACACACACACACACATATATATATATATTATTTATATATATATATATATATATATATACATAAATAAACAGATAAAGTGCAATGGGCTGTTATAGTTCAGAGTTCAAAGTTGTGTTTAATAGTCTGATGGCTGTGGGGAAGAAGCTGTTCCTGAACCTGAATGTTGCAGATTTCAGGCTCCTGTACCTTCTACCAGATGGCAGCGGAGAGATGAGTGTGTGGCCAGGATGGTGTGGGTCCTTGATGATGTTGGCAGCCTTTTTGAGGCAGCAACTGCGATAGATCCCCTCGATGGTAGGGAGGTTAGAGCCGATGATGGACTGGGCAGTGTTTACAACTTTTTGCAGCCACGCTCAAGTTGCCAAACCAAGCCGCATGCAACCAGTCAGCATGTTCTCTACTGTGCACCTGTAGAGGTTCAAGAGAGTCCTCCTTGACATACAGACTCTCTGTAATCTTCTCAGGAAGTAGAGGTGCTGATGTGCTTTTTTTTATAATTGCATTAGTGTTCTGGGACCAGGAGAGATCTTCGGAAATATGCACGGCCAGGAATTTGAAGTTCTTGACCCTTTCCACCTTCGACCCGTTGATATAAACAGGACTGTGGGTCCCCATCCTACCCCTTCCGAAGTCCACAATCAGTTCCTTTGTTTTGCTGGTGTTGAGAGCCAGGTTGTTGCGCTGGCACCATTTGGTCAATCGGTCAATCTCACTTCTATACTCTGACTCGTCCCCATCAGTGATACTTCTCACAACAGTGATGTCATCGGCGAACTTGATGATGGAGTTCACACTATGTCCGGCTACGCAGTCATGAGTATAGAGTATAGACTATCATATCTATCTCCACCACTACCCCTGTAGCGTGTTTCAGACGCCACCACTGTGTTAATTGATGATCAAGACGGCGGTGATTATTTCACAATTATGATTTCATCAACGTCTGTTCATTATTTTTTTTTGCTCCAGCATTCATTAATTACACGATCATTTGGCATTTTCTGCACATAAACTGCAGGTTTGCTAATTTCCTATGCAGTAATTCACGAACCAATTTGAAAAAAAAAAAACAAAAATTCTATTTACAGAATGATGAATCATGTTGTTATGCGTAACCAATCTCAGAACTGTGAGTAGTTACGACTGTGTTCACTATACATGTGCAAACCTTCTTCCCTGTAGATTGTTTAACATTACTGCTGAACTCCGGAGCACAGGTTGATGCTGTTGGAAAGAATTTATTCACACCATTGTGTGCAGCCGCTGCAGAGGGCCATGCTGGGTAAGATGTAAACATTATATGTGACTTCTTCAAAAATCTGCCATTTCTAGAAATTACTGCAGCCAATGTACAGAATTAAAGAAGTTTATGTAGGGATCCATTATGACTCTGATTTCAGTGAGCTTGTTCCAGACTGGCAGTGCCTTGCCTGACGTGTTGCTTTAAGCTTCCTTGTATGATCAAAGTTAAACTTGTAAATGAATTCCAGAACCATTTTGTAAAATTTGATTGTGAATGACTGCATGATAATCAATGCCATTTGTTTGGACAACTCAGCTGTTCCTAAAAGGACAAGCTGAAGTTGTCAGCTGAAAAAATAACGTTTTCACTTTAATTTCTACTGAATCAGCAAAAGTAAGCGGTGGGCAAAATCTCCCCAATATCTCATGAGTTGCTGCCAATTGCTTGCCAATCACTGCATTCTAGACAGCTAAAATCATTACATCTTGATGATTGTCAAACCGATTCTGCGATTGCAGCTGTCATTTGCATATTGTTAATAACAAACAATCTTTCCTTTCAATATGCATCCTTCCCAACTGAAGATTCACGCATGAGAAATCATGATTGGCAATGTTGCATTCAATCTGATTGGTGAAGTAATGTTGAAATAGGAAAGACTTGGATGGCTTAATCTTCCTTGCCTCTCTTCCTCCACTCCATCCCATGACAAAGGAGCAAAATTCGGGCCATTTGGCCCATCAAGTTTATTCTGTCATTCGATCATGGCTGATCTATTCTTTCCCCTCAGCCCTATTCTCCTGCCTTCCCCCTGTACCTCTGATGTCCTTGCTAATCAAGAACCTATCGATCTTCACTTTAAAAATACCCAATTGCTTTGACTCCACAGCCATCTGTCGTAATGTATTCCAGAAATTCACCACTCTCTAGTTGTAGACTCTCAGACTACTGGAAACATTCTCTCCATATCAACTCTCTCCAGACCTTTCATTATCTGGTAGGTTTCAATGAGATCCCTCTCACCCTTCTAAACTGCAGTCTAGGTATAGGTCCAGAGCCATCAAATACTCCTCGTATGCTAATGCAGTCATCCCTGGGATCATTCTTGTAAACCTCCACTGGACCCTCTCCAATGCCTGTACATCCTTCCTCCGAAATGGAGCTCACAATTTATACTAAATGTAGCCCCACCAGCTCCTCAGCGTTACATTCTTGAACGTTTTTCCTTCCATTATTTATTATGTAAAGGTATATGTGTGTTAAGATTGTGTTTATTGTTTGTTTGGTTGGTTGTCTTTTGCACAAAAGTATGCGAGCATTGCCACTTTCATTTCACTGCACATCTCGTATGTGTATGTGACAAATAAACTTGACTTGATTTGACTTGACTTGACTAGTCCCCTCAAAATGCTAGCATTGCATTTACCTTTCATACCATTGCTCAACATGCAAATTAATCTTTGTAGGATCCTGCACCAGCAGTCCCACACCCCTTTGCATTTCTGAATTCTCTCCCCATTTTGAAAATAATCTATGGCCTTATTCCTTGTACCAAAGTGCATGACTCCACACTTTTCTATGCTGTATTTCATTTGCTACTTCTTTGGCCACTCCCCCAATCTGTCCAAGTCCGTCTGCAGACTCCCTGCTTCCTCAGCACTACTTGCCCCTCCACCTATCTTTGCATCATCCGCAAACTTGGCCATAAAGCCAGCATTTCCATCAACTGGATCATTAACGTATAACGTGCAAAGTAGCAAACCCAACACAGAACCCTGTAGAACTCCAGTAGCCACTGACAGCCATCCACTGGCAGCCAGCCAATCTTCTATCCACGCTAGTACCTTGCATCTTATACCATGGCCTCCTATCTTGTTCAGTCGCCTCACGTGCGGCACCTTTGCAAAGGCTTTCTGAAAATCCAAGTAAACAACATCCACTGAATCTCCTTTGTCTCTCCTGCTTGTTACTTCCTCAAAGAATTCCAACTGTTTTGGCTGGCAAGATTTCCCTTGAACTTTGAACCATGCTGACTTTGACCTATTTTATCATGTGCCTCCAAATAACCCGAAAACTGATCCTTAATAATGGACTCTAAAATCTTACAGAAGTCAGGCTAACTTGCCTATAATTCCCTTTTGGTTGCCTTGCTCTCTTCTTAAACAGTGGAGTTACATTTGTGATTTTCCAGTCGTCTGGACAATACCTGATTCAAGTGATTGTTGAAGGATCACCACTAATGCCTCCTCAATCTCTACAACTACCTCTTTCAGAACACTGAGGTGTGCTCCACCTGGTCCAGGTGACTTATCCACCTATAGAACTTTCAGTTTTCCCAAGCAGCTTCTCCTTCGTAATAGTGCCCCCTGACTCTCTTGAATTTCTGGCACATTGCTGGTGTCTTCCATTGTGAAGACTGGTGCAAAAAATCTATTCAGTTTATCTGCCGTTTCTTTATTCCACATTACAACATCTCCAGTGTCATTTTCCAGCGGTCCAATGTCCACTCTTGCCTCTCCTTTATTATTTAAATATCTAAAAACTTTTGGGGTCCTCTTTTATATAATTGGCTAGTTTATCTTCCCTAAAAACTCCTTATAGTTGGCTTCTGTTGGTTTTTAAAAGCTTCTGAATCCTCTAGCTTCCCACTGATTTTTGCCATGTCATTTTTTGTCTTCTCTTTAGCTGTTAAGTTATCTTTGAAGGTACACAAAAATGCTGGAGAAACTCAGCGGGCGCAGCAGCATCTATGAAGCGAAGGAAATAGGCAACGTTTCGGGCCAAAACCCTTCTTCAGACGTTTCGGCCCGAAATGTTGTCTATTTCCTTCGCTCCATGCTGCTGCTGCACCCGCTGAGTTTCTCCAGCATTTTTGTGTACCTTCCATTTTCCAGCATCTGCAGTTCCTTCTTAAACATGTTATCTTTGACTTCCTTTGTCAGTCATGGTCACCTCATTCTCCCTTTCATATATTTCTTCCTCTTTGGGATGAAAAGATCCTATGCCTTCCTAATTACTCCCAGAAAATCCCAGGTTGAATTATATCATATTATGATCACTGCATCCTTGGGAGTTCCTTCACTTTCAACTCCCTTATCAAATCTGGTTCATGTCACAACGCCAAATCCAGAATTGCCTTTTTCTAAAATGCTCACCCACTAAAAAGCCATCACAGAGACATTCTACAAATTCCTTCTCTTGGGATCCAGTACCAACCTGATATTCCCAGTCTGCTTACATATTAAATCCTCCATGCCCACCGTAACATTGTCTTTCTTACATGCCGTTTCTACTTCTTGATGTTATTTGTGCCCTACATCCTGACTGCTATTCGGAGGCCTGTATGTAACTCCCATCATTGCTGTTTCTTAAGCTCTACCCACAAGGATTCTACATCTTCTGATACTATGTCATTTCTTGCTAAGGATTTACTTCATGCCTTACCAACAAAGCCACCCCACCACCCCTGCCTGTCTTTTTGATAGGATGTATCCTTGGATGTTCAGCTCCCAGCTCTGATCTTCTTTCTGCCACAATACCGCGATGCCCACAACAAAGTATCTGCCAATTTCTAACTGCGCTATAAGCTCAGCCATCTTGTTTCATTTAGATATAACACCTTCAGTTCTGTATTCACTGCCCCTCTTCTCAAAATTGTCCCCATGTTGCCTGACGATAGACTCTTATCCCATTTTAAACTTCCGGTCCTATTTCTTATTCTCGAGATTTTGGTATCCTCTCCTGCGCACTCACTTTCCCTTTAACTTCATCTGTACTTTTCCAGCTTTTCCCACTCTGCCAACAGTCCTGGAAAAGCTCTGTGATGAAGTTTTACAGAATCTGAAATCTATGTGAACGATCAGAAGCATTAATCTTTTTTATTGAGCCAATATTTATCATTACTTGTTCGGCACGGACTAGAAGGGTCGAGATGGCCTGTTTCCGTGCTGTAATTGTTATATGGTTATTAAGGGACCACACTTCCTAACTCAAAAGGCGTTGGTGTCAAAACATTAGCAAAGAAAGACAAATAACTATTGATCATTTTTGAAAAGTGTTTTTATTCCCTTAACAGATGCACTGAAATGCTTATTGCTTGTGGTGCAAACATTAACTATGCTGCTGAAGATGGTCAGACTCCTCTGTATCTTTCAAGTATAAATGGACATGATGAATGTACACTTATTTTGTTGGAAGCTGGAGTGGATTATAATACAATGACTATTGTAAGTATTGAAAATGAAAATCCATGTATACTGTAGATGTCAGTTATCATTATGAACATCTGAAAGGTAAAAAGTTGATGCATTCTCCAGATTCACTCCATGTAATTCACATGATTACCAACAGCTTTCTAAAGGTATTCCTTAATCTCAATTATTTAAAAATGAAATACAAATAATGTTTTTCAAATGTTTTGTCACATTTACTTTTGAGTATTATTTGACATTTAAGCTTTCTGCATTAATATGACCATATATTTTAAGTCATTTTATTTGAAAGCATGATCACCAAATAAAATAAATTGGGTTGAGCCGATGAATTTAACGTCAGAACAGGAGCAAGTAAGTTGCTTGGAGTTGCAATATTTTTCTTGCGTAATTTTCTGCACAGTAATCGTAGAATTAATCTACTTCCGATTGGAAACTTAAAATGAAATGTGCAAAGTTTATATAGACTGTGAGGGAAGGAACTGCAGATGCTGGTTTACACAGAAGATAGACACAAAATGCTGGAGTAACTCAGCGGGACAGGCAGCATCTCTGGATAGTCATAAGGAATAGGCGTAGAATTAGGCCATTCGGCCCATCAAGTCTCCTCTGCTATTCAATCGGCTGATCTATCTCTCCCTCCTAACCCCATTCTCCTGCCTTCTCCCCATGACCTCTGACACCTGTACTAATCAAGAATGATTCAGGCTGAAGGGTCTTGACCTGAAGCATCACCCATTCCTTTTATCCAACATTTTGTGTCTACAAAGTATATATAAACCAGCATTTATTCTTGAAAATCATTTAGCAGAAGTTATTAATCTAAAGTTCCATTGCTTAATAATTAATGGGAATTTGAATTTCACTGCATTATTAGATTAGATTAAATTAGAATAACTGAGATAAAAAGTTTCAAATTTGAATTTAATTAAAATATCTTAATGTTACAAAATGATTCATTAATATTTCATAGCTGTTACTTCTCCGTAGAAGCTAGGCAATCCATTGCTCTGCCCTGAAACGGTTGTAGCCTGAGGTTCTGCTTTCCATCAAGTGATGATGTGTTTAGATGGGCATTACAGTTTATACAGGGCGGACGGAGGCTATGGTTAACATTTGAAAGGGAGTAGTTACCTTCCTTCCTGACCTATCAAAACATAGTTATGGGCTAAAAAGATGTGGCATCTGTATTTTGCATAGATGTAACTCTAACAATCTGCTCTGTACTCGGTGATGTATGAGGTGTGATGTTTCCAGGATAAATAGGCTTTCATCAGAGATGGGGAGGTTTCAAGAGGCACCAGTAATGGCTGCTGTACTTTTGCCGTTCTTTCTGGGAGGCATTCCCGTCATGCATCGGTGCGATGAAACGCAATGTAGATAGATCAGCCATGATTGAATGGTGGAGTAAACTTGATGGGCCAAATGGCCTAATTCTTATGACCTTATGAAACAAATTTAATAGAATGCGCCACTATTTTCTTCTATTCATTCATATACTGGATGTGGGCATATCCAGTAAAGCAAATTGACAGAAAACAAAGGAACTGTAGATGCTGATTTACTTTTTAAAAAACCGCAGTGCTGGAGTAACTCAGCAGGTCAAGGAGCATCTCTGAAGGACATGGATAGGTGATGTTTCGGGTCGAGACCCTTCCTCAGACTGATTGTCGTAGGGGGAGAAAGCTGGTAAAGAGGAGGGAATTGGACAAAGCTTGGCAAGTGATAGGTTGGTATCAGTGAAGGGGTGGGGGGGGGGGTTCGATTGGCATATATGTGGGCAAAGGCAGAGATGAAAAGAAGACAAAAGGGTGCAAGATGAGGGGAAAGAGGAGTGAAATGTTATGCCAAAGGAAGGGATAAAGCTGGGCGGGGATGGAATATTGGGAGAAGTGAGAGTGCATTCAGGAGGGGCACAGGGAAGAGAGTTGGGAAATTAGTGAGGGTGGATGGGTTTGTTACTTTAAATTGGAGAATTCAATGTGTAAATTAACACTCCTGGCACCAAGCATTGGGTGCTTGCTTAGGGGCCCTTTCCTCTGACTAGAATTATTTTGTGCTTTTTGCTTTATCAAAATTAGTGTTGTAATTTTAAAGTATTTGTTTGAGCTGCAATGTTTACCATTGCGAGCTATGTCACTAGTTGCTGATATTTGTCAATTCTGCAAATATCTTTATCTCTTTACACTTTAAAGAATATGATTTTAATTTGATTGGGGAAAAAGTAGATTTAAAAGTAAGATGTTAATCTCTGGTGAATAGAATCTGTTTTTACTTTTCAATTTATGATGTGTAATGGAAGTTTCCTAGTAGGATGACCTTCAGGTAACAGAAATTGAGTCGCGACTTTCCTTTTTTCCTTTTAGAATGGCTGGACTCCCTTTCATGCAGCTGTGAATTCTGGTCACATAGATTGCCTGAAGCTTCTCATGTATCATCGAGTATCTGGGGACACAAGGTTTGCTGATGACTCAGAGTGCAAGTCCAGCTCCACAGACCCTGACTGTACAGGGGGGAGTGATAAATTCAGAGCGGAGAATATGGTTTCAGCTGACCTAATCAACCATGCTGACAAAGAAGGTTGGACCGCTGCCCATATTGCCGCATCTAAAGGTTTTAAGGTATGTTTTGTAACATTATATTGCTGTAATATAGCTGACTTGTCAAAGCCCCACATTTTAAATTGTTCATCCATTTGTAAGGTTATTCCTATTTCATGGATTGTAATTTTATCTTGTAAGACCTTTTTACATTTGTATATTATCCTCATTAGGGTAAATACTGTTTTGGGGGTCAAAGTCTTGTACTACAAAACCTAAGCCTTCACAGAATCCTGTAAATGTTAGTAATGCCAGTAGGACTGTTTTGCTCAGCTTAATTTAACTGAATGTGAAGGGCAAGGAATGGTGTCATCTGGTGCTCCAGTTCCACTGACCCACGCTACAAAGCACAGACTACATACATTTCACGTTTCAGTAATTATGTACATGACCACACATTTTCTTCCAGTTTTCTTCCATGTTAGATAACTCATGCATGGAATTAACTAACTGGCAATATTGTTAGTTGTTTTATAACAGTTCATGTATTTGCAACCTTTAACCATATGTAAATTACTTTTTCAATTTAACAAAATAAGTATAACCATATAACCATATAACAATTACAGCACGGAAACAGGCCATCTCCGTGCCGAACAACTTTTTTTCCCCCTTAGTCCCACCTGCCTGCACTCATACCATAAACCTCCATTCCCTTCTCACCCATATGCCTATCCAATTTATTTTTAAATGATACCAATGAACCTGCCTCCACCACTTCCACTGGAAGCTCATTCCACACCACTACCACTCTCTGAGTAAAGAAGTTCCCCCTCATATTACCCCTAAACTTCTGTCCCTTAATTCTGAAGTCATGTCCTCTTGTTTGAATCTTCCCTATTCTCAAAGGGAAAAGCTTGTCCACATCAACTCTGTCTATCCCTCTCATCATTTTAAAGACCTCTATCAAGTCCCCCTTAACCTTCTGCACTCCAGAGAATAAAGACCTAACTTATTCAACCTATCTCTGTAACTTAGTTGTTGAAACCCAGGCAATATTCTAGTAAATCTCCTCTGTACTCTCTCTATCTATAAAGTATCTGATTTAAAAGCGCACATTTTTCTGTTTAAGTGTTTGCAATTCGTGCTTTTTGTAATGCACAGAATAGTGGGACGTGGTGGTGGTCTTGACCCATTAAAGTTTAACCAAAATAAACATAAACAGGTTTAAGTTGCAGAAATTGAACCAACGTAAATTGAATCAACAGTCTAGTTTTTAACTTTTGAGAGATGCCGGTACTCTATTCTGGCAGGAACAGGTCACCAAAAAGCCTTGATAAGAGATGTAGCTAAATAGAGCACTAGGAACCAACTTCAAGTATTACATTCTGTCAGGACACTGCATGGATTAGATGAAGCACAGATTCAAAGGAAAGGTTTCAGAAGGTATCAAAAAGGGAATCATTGCATTGACTAAAATGTAAAAGATTGGGGTGTGTAATTGAAGTACTTAAAAATGATTAAGGTTATTGACAGAGTTGACAAGGGAAAATATAACCTCTGGTGAGAGAATTCGAATCAATGGAACATAGCGTTCAAAATAATAAAGGTAGGTTGTTTATGGAAACATCGCTCTCTTCCCTTAAAATATTGTTGAATCCAGGTCGCAATGCAATTTTCTTTTCAAATAATTAGAGGAAGTATATAAGAGTTTACAGAACTAATTTGGGTAGATGACTCAAGTTAGAGAACAGCCATAATTTGAGCAGTGGAGTAGGCTCAAAGTTGTTTCAACATCTGTTGCTGTTAATCATTTTGTTGATGTGTGATTCCTCATCCTTCTAACTTTCACAAATAGTTTAGATGGCTGATGTGTGCCACTAGACATGACACTATTTCACTTGATTTGTTTTCTCCTGTCTTTTGCTGTCCTAGAATTGCCTGGAAGTGCTCTGCAGGCATAATGGGTTGGACCCAAATAGGAAAGATAAATGTCAACGAACTGTGCATGATGTGGCCACAGATGACTGTAAACATCTACTGGAGAATTGGAGTGAGTAAAGTGGAATATTTAGCAAATGTTAAATATACGTTACAATATAATTGTAATAAGTTGGCACAGCAAATTGTGTAATTTTAGTGTTCCGACTATAATTTGGCATTTATATAATGATTGCTTTTAACTTGTATCAGTAAGCGATAAAATGGCTAATCCGTTTGAAGTTACTAAGGAAAGCTCACTATAAACCAAAGATCTTAGAGCAGAGCAAGATGGGCTACTCCTGCGAAATACAATGGGCTGACGTGTAGTACGCTACGGAGGGGATCCTGGGATTTTTCCCCGCCCATTTTAGTAACCGGAGCCTACCTGACCCGACCCGACTCGCAGTGTAATCAATGTTGCGGGGCAACAGTTTGTGTGTGTGATATAGGGTTAGATTCATAATTCTGTCAGTTCATACTTCTTGTCAAGAATAAAATTTGACTCTGGTAATTGTCTTTTTTAATGTTTTTTAAATCATTTCTTTTTAAATGGCTCACAAGCAGTGTTTGAGTTGATTTTGTAGTAACCGGAACCGACCCGACTCGCAGGGTAATTGACATTGCGGGGGAAGTTTTTGTGTGTGATATAGGGTTAGATTCATAATTCTGTTAGTTCATAATTCTGTTAATTCTTGTTAAAGAATAAAATGTTTATAAACACACATACATGAATGTGATATAAATGTATATAATCATATAACACACACAATTATATTTCTTCTGATCCAATGATGAACTTTATTTCAGACTAGACAAGGGACATTAAATAAGAAACATTGTAAACCTCCCCGCAACTTCACACACATTAGGCCCTATCCCACCCGCACCCCCCCCCCCCCCCCCCACACCCCCTGGCCCTCCCTCGCCTGCCCCACACACCCTCTCCCGCTGCCCCGGGCCGCGCACCCCCTCTCCCCGGGCCGCTCGCGCCCTCTCCCCGGGCCGCTCACTCCTTCTCCCCGGGCCACGTACCCCCTCCCCCCGGGCCACATACCCCCTCTCCCCGGGCCACATAACCCCTTTCCCTGCTGCCCCGGGCCGCTCACTCCTTCTCCCCGCTGCAGAAACAAAGATCCGATCTTTGGCCGGAAGCAAGATGGCGGAACAAGATGGCGGACCAAGATGGCGGGGACTGGTTGCTAAAATGAGTCCTATAATCCTCCATGAATCCGCCCATGAGTGGACTACACGTTTGCGTGAGAGTAACCCATCTTGCTCTGCTATAAGATCTTTGCTATAAACAATTATTTTATGGCTAAGGACCTTTGGACATACCTTGATGCATATTGTGTAAATAAACATTTTTTACATTCAGAAATTCAAACCCCAAGAAGTTCTAGTATGCCTGTCAAAATGTTATAATGTATAGAGATATTATGAAGTAATGATAAACATTGATCTTAAATGGTTAATTCTGGCACTGCACTTTATTGCTGTTATTTGCATTGTGTCAAAATATATTGAAACAGTTTCTATTATTTTGGAAAGGATGATCCACCTAACAAAATGACATCCGCACATGTTGGTAATTGAGCTTTTGCATGTTTGGTTTTGTGGATTTTTATTAACAGTAGTGATAGTGATGATATGCTTTCTTTTATATTTGATGTGTCGTAATGTTTCCTAGAGGTGGATGCAAATGCCTGTGCGCATGTAATTATAATTACAATTATTTAAAGATGATTTTAAAACCTAGTTATTAGACACAACAATAATAATCCAATCCAGAGAATCTTGCCACAATGCAACTTCTTTCCTCTAAGAAACTCTGATTTTATTGGTTTTTGCTGAACTTTGCATGTTTTCTTGGAAATGCAATTTCTTTAGTTCATATTTTTTAAAATAGCTTGTCTGATTTAGGATTTTCAGAAGTTAACCTGTCTTTCCTTGAACTCAGTGCTTGCCATTAACTGCTGATGCTCTTGATCTTTATATATGGTGTGCAATTGCTTGTGCTTGCAATAGAAAATGTTTTTACTGTGAGTTGAGTAGTAACAAGACTGTTTTTAAAAAACAAATGGGGAAAAATGGTGAGATTTGCATGTGGAGCACAGATATGACTGGTTAAATAAACCAGTATTAATGTCAATGGTATTGAACAGAAATTGGTCACTTTAAACAAATCCACTTAAAATGTTATTGAATTCATTTGACAAAATCCACATGTCAGTCATTGGTCAGGGCATCGAGTGCTTGGAGTTGGAGAATAATGTTATACCTCTACAAGAAGTTAATGAAAATGTACCCGGAATATTAAGTGAAGTACTGACACACTGCAAGATTGATGTGATTAAACTCAAGAAGGTGCAGAAAAGATTCAGGAGGACATTGCAGGACTGGACGGCTTGTGTTGTAAGGAAGACTGGGGAGGTTGGGAGTGTTTTCGCTGGAGTGAAGGAGGCTGAGGTATGACCTTATAGAGGTGCATGAAGTCATGAGGAGCACAGAGAAGGTGATGAGCACCGTCTTTTTCCCAACAATAGGCGAGTCCAAAACTAGAGCGCATAGGTTTTAAGGTGAGAGTGGAAGGATGTAAACGGGGCAGGTTTTTCTCACAGAGTTGTACAGAGTATATGGGTGGAGGATGTGATAGAGGTGGGTACAAATTCAATATTTAAGATGTTTGGACAGGTGTATAGATAGGAAAGCTTTAAAACAATATGGGCCAAGTGGAATGACTCGGGAAGGCACATTGGTTGGCAGGGATGAGTTGAGCTGAAGGGCCTCTTTCCATGGTGTATGACTTTATGAATTTAATGGCAAACAGTGTTATCCACTTGTTAGTGCAAGAATAATATCATCTTCCTATTCCATGGATAGTTGTGCACAACAAGTGAAATGGCTTACACACCCTCAATATAGTTTTTACATTGGCCCACAGTAATAACACTGGTGTCAACTCTTACTTGGCCAAACAACTAAAGAATAGACACTCCAACTCGCTCATTTACATGAAACACACAACATAATAGTGTATGGACTCGAATTCCAAGATACAGTTCTATTGTCTACCATGAAATTGATTTTCCAAAGTTGGGTTTCATGCATGTGACTGTAGACAAAATGTCATCCCTATGTGGGGCATGGAAATGCCATGGGTTGCACAAGTTTCACTTTCCTATAGTTTGAGATGATAGGGTTGGAATTTGATAAAAGGCAGCATCACCATCTTGCATTATTCCAAATGTTCAGCATTAACACTGGATGGTCATGGTGTTATTCCATTCCATGGGACCAAACATTCATAATCTTGAGGAATAAAAATAAGGAAAATATATATTTTTAAAATGGTAAACCAATCACCTGGTTTATTATTTTAAATGGCACATTCGTCTATTTTTAACACGTCAGTGAATTTTACCATCAATATTGATAATGATCCGATTTATAAAAATAACTTTGGTATGGTGTGGTCCAATCATTTTCTAACTTTTGATTCATTTTATCCAGTTGTTACTTTATGGGCAAGTTAAAATTTGTTAGCAATGCACCACAATATTTATTTAAATTATACATCCCTGGTTAATTAGACAAAGCTCTTTTTTAAGCCACAGTGCAGCAAATATGCTTTAAAAGATTTTACTCCGCGTTATCTGCAAGGGTTTCCTTTTAATTTCAGTTTCCGTGGTCAAGATTTTCCTTTTAATTTTAAATTCCATGTGATTGTCCCCATGCAGTGATTTCTCTTTGTGTATGTGTTCCAATGTGAATGTATAAATTCATTGATTGTTTTTACTTCCTTATATATTTTGTCCTACAGATGCACACAAGGTACTGCTACAAATTTCTATGAAACAAAGTGAACAGGTTTGTAGCAGTGCTGAACATATTGAAAATAACATTACAGTTGGCAGCTTGATCATCCACAAACAGACTACCTGGGATGATTTATCCAAAGTTGTAACAGTGACACTGAAGAATCATTACAAAACTGTGATGCGTGGATGGGAATTGCCAGAGGCTTCAACTTTGCTGAATAACACCGAATGCAGCTTTATTTCAAGTGACATATCTGCAGTTGAAATAGGTATGTGTTCATCTGCACCCCCTGAAAAATTGCCACCATTTCACAGAAACTCGAAGCTAACTTATTATTAACTGGTCAACTGTCCAATTTTTAACTGAACACCCCAGTTTGTAATGAGCAGTCTCATAGGGATATTGATCGGTTACGCGATTGGGAGGAAAAAATAGAATATTATGCGTAAAAATGTGAAATGTGTCCATTTTATTGAAAAAAGAAAATGACAGTATATTATCTAAATAGTGAGAGATTACAGCTGTAATAAACCGAGAATCTCGGATGCACAATTTGTAAAATATTAGTTTTAGTTTAATTTATTAATGTTATATCTACCAAGGTACAGTGAAAAGCTTTTTGTTGTGTGCTAGCAAGGGAAAAAAAAGACTATACATGATTACAATCAAGTCGTTCACTGTGTACAGATAAAGGGTGCAACGGGTGAAAGCAGCAGTCCGATTAAAGGTAGTTCAAAGGTCTCCAATGAGGTAGATGGGTGGTCAGGATCGCACTCTCGCTGGTGCGGGGGTGGATCTGTTGCCTGATAACAACTGGGAAGAAACTGTCCCTGAATCTGGAGGTATGCGTTGCCAAATTTATGTACCTCTTGCGTGATGGGAGAGAAGCAATGACCAGGGTGATACTGGTCCATGGTTATAGTGGTGATCTTGTAGATGCAGCGTGAAGTATAGACGTAGTCAATGGAAGGGAGGTAGACAAAAATGCTGGAGGAACTCAGCGGGTGAGGCAGCATCTATGGAGTGAAGGAAATAGGCGACGTTTCTGGTCGAAACCCTTCTTCAGACTGATGTGAGGGTGGGGGTGGGGGGGGGGGAGAAGAAAGGAAGAGGTGGAGCGTTAAACTGTCTTCGGAGGGAGGAGGAGAACTTCAAAGTAGGCATACCTTGAGGAGATTTCGCAATGGAGTAGACAAAATGTTTAAGAAGGAACTGCAGATGCTGGAAAATCGAAGATAGACACATCTGCAGTTCCTCCTTTAACAATGGAAGGGAGGTTGGTTTGTGTGATGGTCTGGGCTACCTCCACAATTCTCTGCAATTTCTTGCAGTGTTGGATGGAACCATGGTTCCCAAACCATGCTGTGATGCATCCCAATAAAATGCTTTCTACGGCACCTCTGTAGAAATTGGTGAGTGTTGGGAACATGCTGAACTTCCTAAGCCTTGTAAGGAAATAGAGGCATTAGTGTTTCTTTCTTGGCCATAGCTTCGATGTGGCTGGTCCAGGACAAATTGCTGGTGATATTTATCGCTAAGAATGGCACACTGGCACAGCAGGAGAGCTGCTGCCTTACAGAGCCAGGGACCCCAGTTCGATCCTGACACAGTTTGTACATTCTCTCTATGGCCGCATGGGTTTGCTCTGAGTGCCTGCCCCAGTTTACTCCCACATTCCAAAGATGTTCAGATTTGTCGGTCAATTGGCTTCTGTAAATTGTCGCTTGTCGTGTAGGATAGAATGGGTGATCGCTGGTCAGCCTCCATTTGGTGGACCGAAGGGCCTGTTTCTATACAGTATCTCTAAACTAAACTAATCTTGAAGCTATCAACCATCTCTACTACAGTCAATCTCAATCACCTTTGCCTTACTAACATTGAGGGAGAGATTGTTGACTTGGCACCCAGGTTGTGAGGTTCTTCATCTCCTTCCTGTACTCCGTCTTGTCAATATTTTATGTACGGCCCACTGGTGGTCGTCTGCGAACTTGTAAATTGAGTTGGATTGGTCTTGGCCTGCGCAGTCACACGTGTATAAGGAGTCTAGTAGGGGATGTGGAGGACAAGTCAGTTGATATTTTTAAGACAGAGTTAGATAGATTCTTGACTTGTTCAGGTGTCGGGGGTTATGGGGAGGGCAGGAGAATGGGGTTAGGAGGGAGAGATAGAACAGCCATGATTGAATGGCAGGGTAGACTTGATGGGCTGAATGGCCTAACTCCTATCACTTCTGACCTTATGACCTGAGAATGCATCGTTGAGGGCACCAGTGTTGAGGATTATTGTAGAGGGGATTATCTGTCCTCACTGACTGTGGACTGTTGATGCAGTAGTCAAGGATCCAGAAACTGAGGGGAGTGCTGACTGCAAGTTCCACGAGTTTGGAGATGAGCTTGGTTGGGATAATGGTATTCAAACCCAAGCTGTAACCTGTGAATAAGGTGAATGATGAATGAAAGATGTATGATGAATGATTAAGAAGAACCGCAGATGCTGGAAAAATCGAAAGTAGACAAAAATGCTGGGGAAACTCAGTGAGTGAGGCAGCATCTATGGAGCGAAGGAATAGGTGACGTTTCGGGTCGAGACCCTTCTTCAGACTGATGTGGGGGGGGGGGGGGGGGGCGCGGCAAGAAGAAATGAAGAGGCGGAGACATTAGACTGTGGGAGAGCTGAAAATAGGTGGAAGGAGGGAGAAAACAAGGACTACCTGAAATTGGAGAAGTCAATGTTCATACCGCTGGGGTGTAAACTGCCCAAGCGAAATATGAGGTGCTGCTCCTCCAATTTGCAGTGAGACTCACTCTGGTCATGGAGGAGGCACAGGACAGAAAGGTCGGATTCGGAATGGGAGGGGGAAGTTGAAGTGCTGAGCCACTGGGAGATCAGGTTAGTTAACGCGAACCGAGCGGAGGTGTTGGGCGAAGCGATCGCCAAGCCTGCGCTTGGTCTCACTGATGTAGAGCAGCTGACATCTAGAGCAGTGGATGCACTAGATGAGGTTGGAGGAGGTGCAGGAGAACCTCTGCCTCACCTGGAAAGACTGCTTGGCTCCTTGGATGTAATCGAGGGTAATGATAAATGATGTAGGTGTCCTTCTTATCCAGGTGTTCCAGGGATGAGTCTAGGGCCAGGGAAATGACATCAGCCGAGGACCTTTTGTGTCCGTGGGTGAACTGGAGTGTATGCAGCAAATAATTTAAAATGCCACCAGAATGTCATTGTTTGTTGCCTTGGGAAATGAATACAAATGTAGAGAGGTTGTACTTGGAGGGTTTGAGGGACCAATTTGTTCTCTTCATTTGTATGTTCATATGGTTCAGTTGCATAAAACATTATTAACTGTACAGCTAGAGCACAATGTTCAGCGTTGGTCTTTTGATGTAAGAAATAATGTTAATGCATTGGAGGCGGTTCAGAAAAGGTCCACTGGGCTCATGATTAGAATGAGTCGCTTAACTTGAGGAAAGGTTGGACAAATAGTTTTGTATTGACTGGCGTTTAGGAGCGTGAGAGAAGCATGCTTGAACCATATGAAATCCTGAGTGGCATTGGCAGGGCGGATCTCGAGAGTCAACAGTGTTTTCTTGGCATATGGCCTGAAACTGAACAATGAAATTCTTAAGGGTCTGTCCCACTTGGGTGTCATTTGCGCGTCACACAGGTGGCGGCGAGGATTTTGAGAATCCCCAAATCCTGGGGCGCGGCGCGCTACCGTGCATCACTGCCCATGTCACCACGCACGTGTAATGTACGCCATACGCGCGCGTAACGACATGTGCGTCGTAACGCGTAAATGATGTTGCACAAATGACGCCCAAGTGGGACAGGCCCTTCACTTGCACCACAACAGATATGTGAAGATAGTACTCTGTAAACGCCTCAATAAATAACAAATATAAGTTCAGTGTATATAAACACAAGCAAACAAACATTAAAAGTACAAAGACAAAAACAATGACCACCAAGTCAATGTAGCTCGGAGCTTATTTGAGGATTGTAATAACCTAATGGTTGTAGGGAAGAAGCTGCTCCTGAACTCGGACGTTACAGTTTGCAGGTTCTTATATGTTCTTCCCGTGGGCAGGAGTGGAATGAGAGTGTGGCCAGGGTGGTGTGGGACTCTGACGATGCTGGCTGCCTTTTTGAGGCTCCAGAGGTCACTTTGATAGTGGGGAGGACAGTACACATGATGGACTTGGCAGTGTTTACCACGTTTTTCAATCTACTTCATTCCTGGGCATTCAAGTTGCCAAACCAGGCCTTTGATGCAAGTCGTCAATACGCCCTCTACTGGACACCGGTAGAAGTTCAAGAGAGTATTTGTTGACATTCCGAATATTCTCAAGGAATAGAAGTGTTGATGAGATTTCTTATGATGAGCTTTCTTCATGCATCAATGTGCTGGGTCGCATCCCCGTTGACCTGTTGTGGCGGTGGGGAAATTGTAGTGGGTCCAGGTGCTTGTTGAGGTAGGAGTAAGTATGCGCAAAAACCAATATCAAAAGCACCTCATGACCACAGACGTTAGTGCCATCGATCGATTGTCATTGAAGATGTCCGCTAAAACTCCAGGCAGTTGGTCTGCACAGGTTTTAAGAACACAACCAGGTGACCATCAGGGCCAGATACTTTCCTAGGGTTCACCCTCCTGAAGGATCTTCTGATGTCAGCCTCTGTGACTGAGATTGAAATCCCTGTTCTCTCGATCAAAGCATGAGTAGAATGCATTGAGCTCATCCGGGTATGTTGTTCTGCTGCACTTTAGTTACACATTATAGGAAGTGATGCCTTACAAGCCCTGCTTCAGCTGCCGAACATCCACCTCATCCTCCAGTTAAAAGTGAAAGTCTTTTGATGGCCTTAGCAAGGTAATATCTGGATTTCTTGTATGACTCTGAATCACCGGACTTGAATGCCCAAGATCTCTGGTCCTGAGAGGAATACAGACTGCCTGGGTCATTCAAGGCTTCTGGTTGAGGAACATGTGGATGCTTTTTGTGGGAACACAGTGCCCCAAATCCAAGTCACTCTCAAGATGATGTTTCCTCTTGTGGACAAATCTAGTACAAGGGCTCATTATTTAAAACATATTTGTTGCCCGTTTAAGACAAGAAGGAATAAAATGTTATTTCTTCAGCCAGAAGATCATAACTTTTTGAAACACTTCTTCAGAAAATGATGGAAGCAGAGCTATTCAATGCTTTTAATGCATATATTGAAGGATTCTAATAAGCAGAGTGCTAAACATACTGCGGGTAGGTGGGAATACAAACATCAACCATGATTTTATTAAATGGTGTAGAAGGCTAGGGGAAAATGGAACTACATCTGCCCTTACAGAGATATACGTACGCACATCTAGCAATAGGATGGCATTTATGCTGCTGTTACATTCAGGCTGCAGTTTTAGACAATAGACATTCAGCCCTTCGAGCCAGCACCGCCATTCAATGTGATCATGGCTGATCATCCCCAATCAGTACCCTGTTCCTGCCTTCACCCCATATCCCTTGACTCCGCTATCTTTAAGAGCTCCATCTAACTCCCTCTTGAAAGCATCCAGAGAACCGGCCTCCACCGACAATTCCGCACTCACAACTCTTGTGAAAAAATATTTCCACATCTCCATTCTAAATGGCTTACCCCTTATTCTTAAACTGTGGCCCCTTACTATGTTGACTGGTAGATGGTTAAAGTGAGGGTTAAACTGTTTATGAATTGTAAAACTGCAACCTAACATTTCATGTGTAGGAAGGAACTGCAGATGCTGGTTTAAACCGAAGATAGTGTCAAAAAGCTGGAGTAACTCAGCGGGACAGGCAGCATCTCTGGAGAGAAGGAATAGGTAATGATTTGGGTCGAGACCCTTCTTCAGACTGGTTAGGGATAAAGGAAACGAGAGATATAGACGATGATGTTGAGAGATAAAAAAACAACGAATAAAAGATATGCAAAAAAGTAACGATGAGAAAGGAAACAGGCCAGTGCGAGCTAACATTTCATGTTTCTTTCACAGGTGATGAAATTTGGATACCAGGACAGATTTTGATGGCCTCTCCATGGTCGCTGATAGACTGGAGCCAAAATAACATTGTCACAGTGTTCTTAAATGGTCAGATTTCTTCTGCTATTATTGTGTTTGTAAATTACTATGAATGCTGCCCAACTTCTTTACTATTTTATTCATCGACATTCAGCATAAAAATAAGCTATTCAGTTAATAATGCTTTCAGTTTAGCAAGCTATTTTGAGCAATAGTTAGAGATTCACCTTTAGTCTCATTAATTATTCTTATACATTTTTTTAACCACATTTAACACCAACGGGATGTTATCAAATATCGTTAAGGTGAAAGATCAATAAATGCATCATTATATTGCACAAGAAGGAACTGCAGATGCTGGAAAATCGAAGGTAGACAAAAGTGCTGGAGAAACTCAGCAGGTGCGGCAGCATCTCTCCAGCAATTTTGTCTACCTATTATATTGCACATTTCCTTTGACCTTTCGACAGCAGTACAGTGAAAATAGAAACTGTGTTTCTGAGTGTTCCTTAGTGGTTTCCTAAAGCAGAACCGTATTCATTTATTGTTCATATTATCCACCCTGCTCAAATGATGTCCCTTAATCCATCGAGAAACATCTGTTTTGTGGGAATTCAGTAAATACTTTGATATTATATTGAATTATTATCACTTGCTTGTGTCTTATTGATTAGAGCAATGTATATCCTATCTCCACAATGCATAAAGTTTTAATCACACATGTTTAATTAATATTAGCCTAGTTTTGTTTTCTTAATGTAATTTGTATTTTTTGATATATGGGTATAATTTCATTAGGAATCTCCCGATCGGGGTTCTAATGTCCAGTAAAGACTTTCATCATGATGAGAGTTTTATAAAAAGTGGGTACCAAGGGAATCCTTGACGACTAGTCTCACCACACATGAAATCATTTTTTATGTCCATTTGCTTTTATCGTAGAAAATGTTGCAAAGAACATCCAGTGTTTCTGTAAAACTTGTGAATGAAAGTTTCCATTGTATATGTCCTGCATAAGTTCTTCAGTGTTGTTTTTGACCTGGTACCAATGTTGTCATTCTTTATTCTTGCCCTTATTGGACTTCTCTTACACACTGTGCAGGCATTGATTTTACATTTTGTACTAGTAATCCGTTCTTTTTTAACAGTTTTACAGGAAGGATTCCTCGATAGCATAGCTTATGCCTCTCTCATTCCTGTCTGTATACTTCAGAACTACCTCCGGCTGGTAAGAGTACATTAATATTACAGCACGTAGAATTTTTCGATACTTGTTTAGTATTTAATATGCAGCATTAAATTGTGTATTTTTATTAATTTAACACGACAGTTATATGGGTATATGGATAGGAAATATTTAGAGGAATATGCGTCAAACACAGGCAGATGGGACTAATGTAGATGGGCATCTTGATTGGCATGAACGATTTGGGCCAAAGGGCCTGTTTCCATTCTATTGAAACTGGCTCTAATAATGATAAATATATTAATGGAATTTAATTTGAGTATCTATTTTAATTGCTAAGCTCAGTTATAAAAAAAGGACAACTTTTTTAGATCATTGATGAAAACTATTATGTGTAGCCATCAGATGTGTAAAATAGTGTCAAATCAGTCTGAAGAAGGGTCTCGACCCAAAACGTCACCCATTCCTTCTCTCCAGAGATGCTGCCTGTCCCACTGAGTTACTCCAGCATAATGTGTCTATCTTTGACTTAAACCAGCATCTGCAGTTCCCTCCTACACAAAGAGTTCACAGAGGCATTTTCAGAATATATTTTGTAAAATCTAGTATTGAGTATTTTCTTTTGCAAATATTTTGCAAGTCATCCAATGTAAAGGGAAGCCATTGGTGAAAAGGAATTTACAGGGAAAGCATTCAGTCACCCGAGTTCCTTGTTTTTGGTAGAAAATTAGCTTCCAGTGATTTGATGCAAAGCTAATCCTTTCCAGTTCAATAATGGTTAGAATGGATAGTATCTGCTGGAGACTCTGTTACCTGACAAGAAAATGTGTCATTTGATGTTTCAGATTTTAGAGAAGAGGTGAATATAGAAATAGTAAAGAGTGAAATGAAGGATGTTAAGATTGAAATGAAGGGCATTTCTAAGAGTGATGGGCATTGCTATAGATGAAGGGGATACTTTAGATTTATTTTTAGGGCCAAAGGAAGACAACATTTGTATCCTGCAGTGTTAAGATATTTGAGGGAGAGAAAGGAAATGGCTCCAGAAATTCCACCCCAGCAGTATTGAACCAGAGACCTGGAAGACAGCTGATACAGATAATGACTCTTAACTAATCAACGTGCTTTATCTTTAGTACCACTCCACATTCAGGATTTCAGTTGTACTTGCATTCTTGACTATTTGGTTCCTCAAGCTTGTTTGGCCGATCAGGTTTGGCAGATCTGTGGCCTGGTATCAAATACCCGCATTATTCCAATGACCCTATATCTTTGCCTATGAAACATCCATCAATATATGAAGTTAACAATTTGCGTTATTGGAAGAGGTTTCCAAATTTTTTCACTTCATTGTTGAAAAGCAACCAGTCGGAGTAGTTTCCCTCATTTTACATTTTCAGTTCTCTTTAATATCGTAAACTTTCAGTCAGAAGGTGACTTAATTTTTTTGATTATAAGAGACGGCATGGAAACGGGTTCTTTGGCTAGCCGAGTACATGCTGATCAGCGATTACCCGTTCACACTAGTGTTATCTCACTTTCGCAACCACTCCCTACACACTAGGGGCATTTTACAGACTAATTAACCTACAAGCCCACATTTCTTTGCGATTTGGGAGGAAACCGGAGCACCTGGGGGAAACCCAAGTGGTCGCGGAGAACATGTGAACTCCACACAGACAGCCCCAGAGGTCGGAATTGGACCCTCGTCTCTGGTGCTGTGTGACAGCAGTCCTACCAGCTACACCACCGTGCCTTCATGCTTTCATCGACAATGTCAGAAATCTTTGTGTCTTCACCAAGCCTGCAAATGTAATTGTGTATGGCATCATCTACAGTGCATTCAGAAAGTATTCATGCCCCTTCACTTTCTCCACATTTTGTAACGTTACAGCCTTATTCTAAAATGGATTCAATTCATTTTTTTTAACATCAATCGACACACAATACCCATAATAAAAAAAACGAAAACAGGTGTTTAGAAATAGCAACTAGTATCCCAAGTCGTTGCTCTGTCCACTAGTTGATTTATCAATAAAAACATTTGTTCAAGTATGAATTCAAGCAGATGACATTTATCTGAATTATCATTTTTTTTCAGTGACTGATAGAGCTGATCATTTGTAGCATTTTCTGTGTAAACTTTTCATTTGAATTACCTGAACAGGTTGAACGGTATCACAATGTAATTTTCCATGGGCCAGTGGGAAGCTGTCAAGACCAAGTTGCTCATGAAATAGCAAACTGTATTAAGGTAAATAGATACCCTCTGAGACATTTCATCACATTTCTCTGCATTGTTATGCATTTTGAACTCAAAAGACGTTTTTATAGTAGGACAAAAATGGATGTATGAATAGACAAAACATATCTATGTTTCCCCACCTAACCTGCTCAACCTATGTGGAAGATATTTAGGAGATTTTGTGAAAAAGTGTAGAATTAAGCACTTCTACCAAAGTCTTAGTTCCTCATTGGACCACCTGTTATTTTTTTGCCTCAATCCATTTTTAATAAACTGAGCAATCTCAAATATAATTGTGTGTGAATCTTGTTCAAGTAAAACAAAAATAAGGATGCAGGTAATTCGAGTATCAGATGTAATGTATCTCCATTTAGACTCGTGAATTATATCCTTAATTTTGGGTATGCAATGAATACCAAATTTTTGGAACAAATTAACATTTAATACAATTTGATTTTTCTGTTGTATTTTACATTGGAATGGCTGATTTGTTTTTGTTTGGTTGGTCAAACCATCAAATTACATTGATAATTTCCATTAATTTGCCCATTTATTAAAGCTTCAAGAGCATAATTAAAACATAACCATTTTTAGCTGCAGGTACAAAGGTAAAATGCATTTTTAAAGTGTTTCGGGCATACATTTTCCAGATTTACTAATATAATTTCAAAATCAAGTTCAGGAACTTTATTCACAATCGGAGGATTGATTATTTTTTTTAATGCTTATTTTTGTGATAAATCTTTTTTTTAATTAGTTGCGTAACCAAAACTGCAAATATATCACAAATGTTAAATAACGTTTATATTAAAAGTATTTCCTGAGTGCTTTCATTCACTGCAGCTTTTATGGTTGTATCTGAATAAGTTTTGCTAATTAGTTTGAGTGAGATTGTGAAACAAAGCCTTTCGCAAAGCATATGGTTTTGAACATGATATGTCACAGTAACACTGATTGCACTCAAAATGGAAAATCCAGTCACCATTATTCGAATGATACACTCTATCCATAGTCACATTAGTTATGCAAGCTGCTGTTCATGTGTTATTCCTTCCCATTGAATTTAGAATTCATAAATAACACTGTTTGCATAAGCAATTTCCATTTTAACAGATAATGCTGACAGCCTTATTAGTAATAATGCCATTTTATTTTTCCTTTGAACGATGTGCATATTTTGAAGATTCAAAGCATACATGACAATCCCCACCGGGCGGCGATATTTGTAGTTGTGACAGAATAGAAAAACAGACGTAAACTGAATCACTTATGGATTCAGCTGTATGTCTTGAATCCAAAATGTAATTGTGGGACCAATCTTGCTGACAGCTTCCATAGAGAGCACAACAGCATATTCCAAACACTCCTGCCTGCACACTGCATTGTAGAAGTACGGAATGTACTGGGCACATCTGACTGCTTACACCGACCAGGAGTGTGCCCGGAATCTGTAATCTAACCCACTGATTGGCCAGATACGGTTTGTGTCTTCTAGCTCTACATAGAAACATAGTTGCAGGAGTTGGCCATTCGGCCCTTCGGGCCTGCACCCCCATTCACTATGACCATGGCTGATCATCTAAAATCAGTACCCCGTTCCTGCTTTTTCCCCATATCCCTTGATTCCTTTAGCCCTAAGAGCTAAAACTAACTAACTCTTGAAAATATCCAGTGAATTGGCCTCCACTGCCTTCTGTGACGGAGAATTCCACAGATTCACAACTCTATGTGGTGAAAAAGTTCTTCCTCCTCTCAGTCTTAAATAGCCTACCCCTTTTTCTTAAACTGCGACCACTGGTTCTGGGCTCCCCCAACATCGGGAAAAATGTTCCTGCATCTAGCATGTCCAATCCTTTAGGAATTTAATACGTTTCTATAGGAAACCCTCTCATCCTTCTAAAGTCCAGTGAATACAAGCTCAGTCGACCATTCTTTCATCATATGTCAGTCCCGCCATCCTGGGAATTAACCTGGTGAACCTACGCTGCAGTCCCTCAATAGCAGTAATGTCCTTCCTCAAATTAGGAGATCAAAATTGCACACAATACTCCAGGTGTGGCCTCACTATGGCCCTGTACAACTGCAGTAGGACCTCCTTGCTCCTAAACTCAAATCCTCTTGCAATGAAGGCCAACATGCCATTAGCTTTCTTCACTGCCTGTTCTACCTCCATGCGTAATTTCAGTGACTATTGTACGAGCACACTCAGGTCTCGTGGCTCCTCCCCTTTTCCTAATCTGACACCATTCGATAATAATCTGCTTTCCTGTTCTTGTCTCCAAAGTGGATAACCTCACATGTATCCACATTATAATGCATCTTTCATGCATCTGCCGCACTCACCCAACCTATCCTTGTCACCCTGCAGCCTCATAGCATCTTCGCTGCTCACACTGCCACCCAGCTTTGAGTCATCTGCAAACTTGAAGATGTTACATTTAATTCCCTCGTCTAAATCATTCATATATTTTGTAAATTACTGGGGTCCCAGCACCGAGCCTTGCGGCACCCCACTAGTCACAGTTGTACATGGGCAATAACCAGCATATTTAGTGCAATCGGTGAATCAGAAGTGAATTTCTTCAGATGATGTGTAATCCATTCGTCCATTTTGGACCGGTTGGCATAGTGCTTAAATTTCAGATAAATCACTTTTACTGCGTTGTCCACAATGTGTCCGTAATACGTTGAATCAAGTTGCAGTCTTTCTGACTTGACAGGAGGGTTATCTTATCCAAGGTATATATTTGCAGTGTTTAGAGTGTCTGACCTGTCATTTAGACCTAATCTCCCTCCACCTAAGAGGAGGATACTGCTTGTAAATGTGTGCCATTGATATAATTCCTGACTGATCCAGATGCTGCAGTTACAAGTTAGTTAACCCGTATCTTTCGATTCTTGCAGCACAAGCAGGAAGCTATTGGTTCCAGCTGTGAAATAATACAGATTGAGATGGAAATGAGTTTGTCAAAGGACCAGCTGGTGGAGCTGTTTATTCAAAGTGGTAAGAGCTTTGTAATTGGAATCAGCACCCGATGTTGAATTAAAAATGTTGCAAAACTGACAGAGAATACAGTGAGGATTCTCACGACTGAGCTTCTGAAATAATAATGGTGATAATAATTGTATAATGAAATAACAATAACGCCATCATCGCTCCAGGAAACGAACACTAACAAAGGTTTTCACACTTGTGTCATTTTCCACACACGTCTCAGAGTTGCTGTCACCACCTAGCCTCCCTACGACCGGTACCATATGCAGTGTCTTCCATCATCGCGAAGGGGAATCTCGTGAAATTATCCAAACATCGGGAGTTCTGGAATTTGTCCTGATGCTTAATACCTTTCTTTCTTTTAGTTACACGCGCAGCAACTATTTTTAAATGGTGCACTGCCATAATTATGGCTCAGCAAATCATTGTGTTCTGAAAATATTATGCAGTTGTCTTGTACAAATGTTTTGAAACAGGATTTATTTTTAAATTAATGAAGAGGCAGCTTCCACTTTAACCTGAAATTAGACACAAAAAGCTGGAGTAACTCAACGGGACAGGCAGCATCTCTGGAGAGAAGGAATGGGTGACGTTTCGGGTTGAGGCCCTTCTTCAAACTGCTTTAACCTGTTCAGTGCCACCCCTGTGTATACTCGGGTCATGGCCAATTATGGAAACAAAAACGTGGCAGTGAACAGGTTAACCATGTGTTCATTCCAAACTACATATGGCCTTCCCTACAATGTGTAAAAATTGCTTCATGGTCTGTCAAACATCTGTAATGTGACCGCTCAGCCAGCTTGGTGACATCACAGCTGCCGGCACCAGGGGTCCCCTTTAAATAGGAGCCTGACGGCAGCAACCTGTGGAGAAAGGAGGTTTCATGCCAGCGACTGCCGAGTCTCCGTGGGAAGCTCTCTGCAAGGTCCCCGCCAAGTGCTGTTTCTTTGATGCTTGCTGCAAATCCTGATCGCCATTTCCCATTATTTGTGGGTAATCCGCTCTGCCTGGTTCAGTCATTTCACTCGCAACCAAATTATGGAAACGTCATCAAAATTCGAATTTCTATTCATCTGAGAATAGAAACATAGAAAATAGGTGTAGGAGTAGACCATTCGGCCCTTCGAGCCAGCACCGTCATTCAATATGAAAATATCCAGTGAATTGGCCACCACTGCCTTCTGTGACAGAGAATTCCACAGATTCACAACTCCTGGGTGAAAAAGTTTTTCCTCATCTCAGTCCTAAATGGCCTACCCCTTATTCTTAAACTGTGACCCCTGGTTCTGGACTCCCCCAGCATCGGAATCATTTTTCCTGCATCTACCCTGTCCAACCCTTTAAGAATTGTATATGTTTCTATAAGATTCCCTCTCATCCTTCTAAATTCATATGAATACAAGCCCTGCCGACCATCCTTTCATCATATGTCAGTCCCGCCATTCCGGGAATTAACCTGGTAAACCTACGCTGCACTCCCTCAATAGCAATAATGTCCTTCGTCAAATTAGGAGACCAAAATTGCACACAATACTCCAGGTGTGGTCTCACCAGGGCCCTGTCCAGCTGCAAAGGAAATAGGCAATGTTTTGGGCCGAAATGTTGCCTATTTCCTTCGCTCCATAGATGCTGTTGCACCCGCTGAGTTTCTCCAGCACTTGTCTACCTTCGATTTTCAAACATCTGCAGTTCCTTCTTAAACAGTTTTCTTGTGTTTTGTATAACAGTGATTTGACATCCTAACAATTATTGTACCGATTGAGAAATGTCTGAAGGAGGATCTCGACCCGAACGTCGCCCATTCCTTCTCTCTAGAGATGCTGCCTGGCCCACTGAGTTACTCCAGCATTTTGTATCTATCTTCGGTATAAACCAGCATCTGCAACTCCTTCCTACAAATCATACTGAATGCCTCGGCCTATTGAAAGGAAGCTTGCGAAATGCTTTCTTATGTGTCACCAGTTATCAATCTTGAAGGAGCCTCCCAAAGGTGTCTCTGCACATCACCCCTGGTTACACAAAAAAGCACAGCATCTATGTCGAAGGAAATAGGCAATTTCGGGCTGAAACCCTTCTTCAACTTTCGGCCCGAAACGTGATTTCCTATAGATGCTGCTGCACCCGCTGAGTTTCTCCAGCTTTTTTGTGTAACCTTCGATTCTCCAGCATCTGCAGTTCCCTCTGAAACTCATGACCCTCAATGTGTCACCATTTCTGAACCTCCCAAAGACATCATTGTCGGGATGCCAGCTGATAACTTTCCACAAATCCAACAATTTCTGTGTCATCTGCTAATTTACAAATCATACCACCTCCAACGAAGGTCCCAGCACCAATCCGTACAGTACACCACTTGTTACTCATTTCCTCTCGAAAAATGCCTATCTACCACTATCCTGTGCAAACTATCACCAAGCCAGTTAGAAAGGAAACAGTTCAAAATGAACAAAACAGCCACAAGATACACTTGTATATGTAATTTAAAAAAAATCTCAATAATACTTATAAATGTTAAAGCTCTCTATATTTTTAATGTTGAACTAAAAGGTTAGAAGTTCATTTAATGGCCTAATATGATCGAATTGTGTTACCGATAATTTATTAGTAACATCTGAATTCAGTATACTTTTTCAGCTAAATAAATTAAGTAGCACAGTTAATGATTTACTCCTGAGAACAAAGTTCATTCTCTTTACATCTTGACTGATGTTTGTTCTTGCGAAGTTTTAACGACAAATCAGCAAGCAAAAAAAATAACATATATCAAGTCAGAAGGCACAAAAACAGGCCCTTTGGTCGAATTCATCTATGCCGATGAAGATAACCCATCCAAGCTATCCCATTTGTCCACATTTGGCCCATATCCCTCTAAATCTTTCCTATCCATGTGTTTGTACACATTTATTTTAAAGGTTGTTTTAGTACCGGCCTCTGGCAGCTCGTTCCATGTGCCCACCACCCACTGTGTGGAAAAAGTTACCCTTCACGCTCCAATTAAATCTTTCCCTTTTCATCTTAAATATATGTCCTGCTGTTCCTGATTCCACTATCCTGGAACACAGGCTACACGTATTCACCCTCTCCCGCTCATGATTTTATGCACCCTTATAAGATCATCCTGCAGCATCCCACAGGAGGAATAAAGTCCAATGTACCCAATGTCTCATAGCTTAGGCCCTCAGGTCCTGGCAACATCCTCGTAAATCTTTTCTGCATGCTTTTCAACTTAATGGCATCTTTCTTTTAGCAAGGTGACCAAAACTGTAGAGGACCTCATCAAGGCACAATGGTTTTCACCCAGAGTTTGTGAATTTGTGGAATTCCCTGCCACAGAGGGCAGTGGAGGCCAAATCACTGGATGGATTTAAGAGAGAGTTAGATAGAGCTCTAGGGGCTAGTGGAATCAAGGGATATGGGGAGAAGGCAGGCACGGGTTATTGATTGGGGACGATCAGCCATGATCACAATGAATGGTGATCGAAGAGCCGTATGGCTTCCTCCTGCACCTATTTTCTATGTTTCTATAACATAATGTCCTAATTTCTACATTCATTTCCCTGGCTGATGTAGGCCAATCTGCCAAAAACCCTTCTTCACCACCCTGCTATGCCACTTTTGAAGGGGTATGTACTTGTACTCCTAGATCTTGTGTAGGAAGGAACTGCAAATGCTGGTTAAAACCAAAGATAGACACAAAATGCTGGAGTAACTCAACAGGACAGGCGGCGTCTCTGGAGAGAAGGAATGGGTGACGTTTCGGGTGGAGACCTTCTTCAGCTTCTATCCAGAGATGCTGTCTGTCTACTCCTAGATACTACTGCTCTAGAACACTCCCGATGAACCCACCGTTCTCAGAAGGGCGAGCAATATTTTTTGTAATTTTATGAACATATTCAAATTTTCAGAATATGAAATGCTACAAAACTAACCTTGCTGTCTTTAAAATATAAACACAAAAGTTAACCACATATTCCATATTGTCCTATAAAAGGAATATTCTGTGAAGGCAGTTCTTAAGTGCAAGGTCAGCATTAAATAGGGTGCTATATATAATATATATAATAACTTGTATTGATGTATTTATCATTACCATTCTCCTTTGAAGATGCAATTCTTAACGGAAAGCTTTCATGTCAATTGAAATGGTACTGTGCTGTGCCTTTGAATGGCAGATTCTGGTCCCATTTATTAAATTTGCTGAAGTGAAAAAACTTCCCTTATTTTTGTCTTGTTCAAGAAGATATTATAGAAAAAAAATAAAACCTCTTCATGGCAGAGTAATATTTGGCACTTTTTGAGTTCCATTGCAACAATGATCCCCAGCTGAAATGTAACTGGGACATTGCAGAAAGCACAATGGGACTGAAGCCAAGTGATGTAATTAATAGACAATGAGTGAAAGGTAACCTCAACCCATTTTACCCATTGGTGAACAGTAGGTCACTGACGTATTCCATCGTAAATCGTCTATTGTGCTACTTTACGTAAACAGCCTTATAAGCCATAAACTATTGTGAAGAATTTCTACATAATCTAAACATAATGTCTACATTATCAAACAATGTTTGAAATCAAAATGCAACGTTTAATATTCTGCATTTTCTTTGCATAAAGAGTTGAATGGTTGTGATCAAATCTGTCATTTGGTTGAATTGAAAAAAGCAATAAATGATTTTAAAAAAAAAGTCAAATGGACATGCTTCATGGATGGTAATGAACTAGGTCATGATGAAATTGAAAGTGATGGATGACTATTACTAGACTCGATACACAATGTGTTGACTAATGTTCAGCGATACAGAAGGCAAACAGGCCCTTCAGCCCACCAAGTCCAAGCTGACCATCGATCACCCATTCACACTAGATAATGTTATCCCATTTTCTCTTCCACTCCGTACACATCAGGAACAGTTTATTTTTAACAGTGGTCAATTTACCTACAAATCCACATGTCTGGAATGTGGGAGGAAACCCATGTGGGCACGGAGAACGTGCAAACTCCAAACAGACAGCACCCGAAGTCAGGACCAAACCTACTCTTGGTGCAGTGGGCAGTAGCTCTACCAGCTGCGTCACTGTGCTGCCCTATTTAATTGCTATCTTGGAGGGTACCAAGCTGAATACACGGTTGTCTAACCAAGCGGTGACCTGAGTGGTATCTAACATTATGGTCTCCAAGGCATGAGGAAATATTCAGAACTTGAAAATAAAAAAAATCCTTGATGCTCGAAATCTAAAATAAACCCAGGAAAGGCTAGATATACTGAGTATTTCCAGCAATTTCTATTTCTACTTTACATATTCAGGACTGAATATTGGTTGGTCCAACACATCAGATGTGAAAGAGGCTGGAGAAATGTGGACTCTTTAACTTTTAAATGGAACAACTCAAACAAAGAGGTGTTCCAAATAATATTTAATGTATAATATTTAGTGCACTATTTCCTGTGTAGACATTGGCAATTGAATAAAGAGCCACAGGTACAAATTAGTGAAAAACAGGTGTCTGATAATTTAAGTTTTGGTTAGAATTACAGACAAACCTGGACTAATTGTAGAGGCAAATGAATTGTGTGATGGGGGAAATTGTAGGTTTTTCTAAACTAATGTTAATTGAAAGGTATTATTCGTATATTGTAATTCAATGCAGCCAGTAAAACAGAAATATTTGTATTTCTATATTTTAAATTTCACATGCCTTCGTGGAAATAACATGCCTCTTGTATTTCGAACACTGAATGCCTTGCCTTCTTTCACTTGGAAGGGTTTCCTCCGGGTGCTCCAGTTTCCTCTCACATCCCCAAGAAATGCAGGCATGTAGGTAAAGTGACCTCTGTAAAATTACCCCTCATATATAGGAAGTGGATACAAACGTGGGATATATATATATACATAAAACTAGAATGGACAGGAGATCGATGCTGGCCGTGGACTCGGTGGGCAGAAGGACTTGTTTCCAGGCTGTATCTTGCTTGCACTGATTCAATCTGTTGATTCAATTTCTGCTCATAGATTTTATCCTTTTATTAATCAGAGATAAGGTCTAGCTGACGTGTTATTGATGTTCTCTTTGTATTCAGCTGAACTATTTTGTTAACACTCTTGCTTCATTCACTGACTTCTCGTCATGGGTCACATAATAAACAATGGCTTCCTTGAAGGGCCACTTTGGGGAATGTTTTAATACGTTTCACAGCAGACTGATGAAACATGCTGTGTCTTTATTTGTCACATAGTGATCTTCTGATTTCAACCAAACTATAGTTGTGTTAATAAATTATTGATTTGTCATCTTAATACTGAGCCTCTGGTGGTGAGAGTATTGAACTCTCAATTTAAAATTCCACCACAAACCAAACAATTGTGAAGGTCAAAAAACAATGTATGGATCACAAGCAAAGAAAAGGCTGGCTCCTAAATTGCAGTATTTGTACTAAAAGTGGTGTTGAAACAAGGGCGTTGATAACTTACTGCCACAAGGTGCATAAACATATTTGAGTTTCTGATTTATAAAACTACTTTAAACATCTGAATTATGGAGTAACCATTGTGAGTGCTTCACCCATTTGGTTTAAATATTTTATTGTGCAGTTATTAAACTAGTTGTTAAAGTAATGAAGTTAAATTTAATCATTTATGAGATTTCTGTTTATTTCTTATTTTGTGTTTCGCTTCTTTAGAAAATTAAAATTAAATTGCTTCCTTTTTATTCAATTTGCAATAATCTTTTCTAACCTTTTTTACTCATTGCATTTAACATGTTCCAGGTATCTTGGTACCTTTGAGACAGTCTTTTGTAACAGAGAAGGTAACTGTTGTCCTCTTGGAAAACATGGAGATGGCTACTTCGCTTTCAGAGTTTCTGGGAGAACTGCTGGATGCTCTAGAAAACCGGGGTGCTGAAAATCCCTTCACTTTCCAACATGGTACAGTGTCATGTTTTCATGTTTAGTATATTTGTATAGATAATGGTGGCACAACAGTAGAGTTGCTGCCAAACAGCACTTGCAGTGCCAGAGACCCAGGTTCAATGGGTGTTTTCTGTACAGAGTTAGTACATTCTCCCCGTGACCACGTGGGTTTTCTCCAACTCATTGGTTTCCTCCCATGCTTCAAAGACATACAGGTGTACAGGTTAATTGGCTTGGGTTTGTATACTGGCTACAAGTGTAAATTGCCCCTAGTGTGTGTAGGCTTGTGTTAATGTGCGGGGGTCGGTGGGACTTGGTTTCTGCGCTCAACTAAACTAAATTACTTGAACAGTGATAAGCTAACAACTTGAAGCTTTGGGATTTAGGGTTGTCAGTACGATGAGGAAATGACAGAATCTAATTTGGGTCATTTCATGGCACCACAGAGGCAGCTGTTTATAATTTGCACCATAGGAGGCTGCCCTACATTGGCAGGTCTTAAAGGAAGCACATGCTGCATAGGTATTTGCAAATGTCATTGTGACTTCGCAGATAGGTGGTGTCACATGCTGTTCCCTGCTCTGAATTTCAAACAGCCTCAAGAGTCTACATTTGTGTCAGTTAAAATTAGACTTGTATTTATGGTTAATTTTTGAGGTCAGAAATCAAATGTAGCACAAGGATCTTGGAAGCTATATTTAATATTTGTCATCGTTTGTCTACAGTGTCATTCTGCCTCCTAAATAGAAAGATAGTCATTTGCTTGCTTATTGCAACATGTTTTTTAAACACTCATTTAAAGTAATGCTGAAACATTGTGGTAAATCACAAGTCTTTTCAGGCAAGAAGTACCCAGTGCTATTTTGCTGAGCAGTTCTACAGATTTGTAATTCTTGCATACACCAAACTTTCTGAGTAACAGTGGGCGGCTGGGTGTTACATACTTGGCAGGATTGCAGAGTTGGTGTTTACCTATTGCCTCCTACATCGCAAATTATAAACAGCTGCCTCTGATGTGTATCCACTATGTACGGGACATTGTGATTGATTTTTCTTTCAATTGAGGTTTATTGGCATCTCCATTACCAGTTTCTCATTCCCATTAAACTTAAAAGATTCACTAGCACTTGTAATATTACCAGTAATTGCAACATGCGCAGTGACAATATTAATACCTATGATAGAAACACAGGCCAATAATGGACATTGCACAATAAAATGGACATTAATAGTAAAGAAAGTAATTTCCTCCAATATACGGTGCTACAGTTTGCTCTAAAATGAAGACCTTCGATCTAATGATACCCGAAATACACCTCAACATTAATAATTATTTTCCTTTATTTGCGCTGAATGCATCCTAGTGGTCCTTGGTTGTTATTGCAGAAAAGCTGGTTGTGATCCTGGATAAGAACAAGCTATCGATAGAAATGTAAATCCTACACATTAAGGACAATTTACAATTCTTACTGAAGCCAATTAACCTGCAAACCTGAACACCTATGGAATTTTTTAAATTACTTAAAAAACCTTTTTTTTCAATAGGTGCAGGCTTAGGCCCTTCGAGCCAGCACCGCCATTCAATGTGATCATGGCTGATCAACCACAATCAGTAACCCGTTCCTGCCTTCTCCCCGTACCCCTTGATTCCGCTAGCCCTAAGAGCTCTATCTAACTCTCTTTTGAATGCAGCCAGTGAATCGGCCTCCACTGCCTTCTGAGGCAGAGAATTCCACAAATTCACAAATCTGTGTGAAAAAGTTTTTCCTCATCTCAGTTCTAAATGGCCTACCCCTTATTCTTAAACTGTGGCCCCTGGTTCTGGACTGCCCCAACATCGGGAACATGTTTCCTGCATCTAGCGTGTCCAATCCTTTAAGAATTTTACATGTTTCCATAAGATCACCTCTCATCCTTCTAAATTCCAGTGAATACAAACCCAGTCGCTCCATTCTTTCATCATATGACAGTCCCGCCATCCCGGGAGTTAACCTCGTGAACCTCCGCTGCACTCCCTCAATAGCAAGAATATCCTTCCTAAAATTAGGAGACCAAAACTGCACACAATACTCCGGGTGTGGTCTCACCAGGGCCCTGTACAACTGCAGAAGGACCTCTTTGCTCCAATACTCAACTCCTCTCGTTATGAAGGCCAACATGCCAGTAGCTTTCTTCACTACCTGTTGTACCTGTATGCTTCCTCTCAGTGACTGATGTACCAGGACACCCAGGTCTCGTTGCACTACCCCTTTTCCTAACCTGACACCATTCAGGTAATAATCTGCCTTCCCGTACTTGCCACCAAAGTGGATAACCTCACATATATCCACTTTATACTGCATCTGCACCCTCATCCAATCTGTCCAAGTCACTCTGTATCCTCATAGCATCCTCTTCACTGTTCACACTGCCACCGTGTCATCTGTAAATTTGCTAATGTTACTTTTAATTCCTTCATCTAAATCATTAATGTATATTGTAAATAGCTGTGGTCCCAGCACCGAGCCTTGCGGTACCCCACTAGTCACTGCCTGCCATTCTGAAAGGGGCTCATTAATCCCTACTCTTTGTTTCCTGTCTGCCAACCACTTCTCTATCCATGTCAGCATCCTAACCCTAATACCATGTGCTATAATTTTGCCCACTAATCTACTGTGTGGGAACCTATCAAAGGCCTTCCGAAAGTTCAGGTACATTACATCCACTGGCTCTCTATTGTCCATTTTACTTGTTACATCCTCAAAAATTCCAGAAGATTTGTCGAGCAGGATTTCCCCTTCGTAAATCCATGCTGACTCGGACCGATCTTGTTACTGCTATCCAAATGTGCCGCTATTACTTCTTTGATAATTGACTCCAGCATCTTCCCCACCACCAATGTCAGGCTAACTGGTTTATAATTCCCTGCTTTCTCTCTCCCTCCTTTCTTGTAAGGTGGCATAACATTCGTTACCCTCCAATCCACAGGAACTGATCCAGAATCTATAGAACATTGGAAAATGATAACCAATGCGTTCATGATTTCTAGAGCCACGTCCTTGAGTACCCTAGGATGCAGACCATCAGGCCCTGAGGATTTATCAGCTTTCAGTCCCATCAGTCTACCCAACATCTTTTCCTGACTAATGTGAATTTCCTCTGTCACCCCAGATCCTCTGTCCCCAGTACATCTGGGAGATTGTTTGTATCCTCCTCAGTGAAGACAGATCCAAAGTGCCTGTTCAACTCGTCTGCCATTTCCTTGTTCCCCATAATAAATTCACCTGTTTCTGTCTTCAAGGGTCCCACATTTGTCTTACCTAATGTTTTCCTCTTCACATACCTAAAGAAGCTTTTACTATCCTCCTTTATATTCTTGGCTAGCTTACCTTCGTACTTCATCTTTTCTCCCCATATTGCCTTTTTAGTTACCTGCTGTTGTTCTTTAAACATTACCCAATCCTCTGGCTTCCCGCTCATCTTTGCTATGGTATGTCTTCTCTTTTATTTTTATACTGTCCTTGACTTCCCTTGTCAGCCACGGTCAGCTCTTACTCCACTTAGAATCTTTCTTCCTCTTTGGAATTAAATGATCCAGTATCTTCTGGATTATTCCCAGAAATACCTGCCATTGCTGTTCCACCATCATCTCTGCTATGGTCCCTTTCCAGTCAACTTTGGCCAGCTCCTCCCCCATGCCTCCATAGTCCCCTTTAGTTCAACTGCAATACTGACACTTCCGATTTTACCTTCTCCCTCTCAAATTGCAGATTAAAATTGATCATATTAAGGTCACTACCTCCTAATGGTTTTCTTATCAAATCTCTTATCAAATCTGGTTCATTACACAACACTAAGTCAGTCATACAATTAAAAGCAACAGACTCCAAAACACATTTTAACAATGAACATCCACCATAGTGACTCCCACACATTCCTCACTGTGATGGAAGGCAAAATAAAGTTCAAGTCACTTCCCTTAGTTCTTCCTTGGTCGGGGGCCTTGAGCCCTGTTAACGGGATGATCTTGACTCCCGTAGCCGGTGGCGTTCAGGCCCTCCACGTCGAGGCGTTCAGGAGAACGTACAACTCTTTACAGACAGCACCCTTCGTCAGGATCGAACCCGGGTCTCTGGCGCTGTAAGGCAGCAACTCTGCCATTGCCACCCCTGAATGTTCATACGTTGTTCAGGAATTTAAAAAATGTAGCCACAAAATGATTTTACACATGCACAGAACTCGTCAAGTCAAGTCACATTTATTTATATAGCACATTTAAAAAACAACTCTCATTGACCAAAGTGCTTTACATTTGTTATAAGAATAGTATAAACAAACAAACTACATACATATATACATATAGCCCTCGCTCAGAGGACGTCAGGAACTGAACTGAAATTAAAGTCATTTAAACTTTCTGAATGGCCTCACCCAGTTGCAATTCGGCCTCAGAATGCATTCTCCATTCGTAAGTTGGTGACTTTGGAAAATAAACCCAGAAAGACTGGATAGACTTGGTTTATACTCTCTAGAATTTAGAAGATTGAGAGGGGATCTTATAGAAACTTACAAAATTCTTAAGGGGTTGGACAGGCTATGCAGGAAGATTGTTCCCGATGTTAGGGAAGTCCAGGACAAGGGGTCACAGCTTAAGGATAAGGGGGAAATCCTTTAAAACCGAGATGAGAAGAACTTTTTTCACACAGAGAGTGGTGAATCTCTGGAACTCTCTGCCACAGAGGGTAGTTGAGGCCAGTTCATTGGCTATATTTAAGAGGGAGTTAGATGTGGCTAAGGGGATCAGGGGGTATGGAGAGAAGGCAGGTACGGGATACTGAGTTGGATGATCAGCCATGATCATATTGAATGGCGGTGCAGGCTCGAAGGGCCGAATGGCCTACTCCTGCACCTAATTTCTATGTTTCTATGAATTCATTGCGCTAGAGCACCTTTATTGGATGTCCTGTACTTTTTTAAGTGAGTTTATTATACTTTAACAAGGCAAATATTTGAAGATCATTATTAACTTGTTGTGCTTGCTGCAGAGGATAAGTATCATTAAACGTTCCTGAAACATTGCTGGGGTAACTCAGCGAGCCAGGAGGGAATAGATGGGTGATGTTTCAGATTGGGACCCTTCTTCAGTCTGATTTTAGAGGAGGGATGAGGCTGGAAAGGAGGGGGGAGGGGGCAGGACAAAGCCTGGCAAGAGACAGGTGGATAGTGAGACGTGCCAGAGATGGTCCAAGTGAATTTGAGGGTAAGTTAATAGTAAAGTTGATGAAATCGATGAGATCACTTGGACCATCTCTGGCACGTCTCACTATCCACCTGTCTCTTGCCAGGCTTTGTCCTGAAGTTGACAACCTGGTGCTCAGAAAACAATCTGGCTCTGAACACCAGGAAAACAAAAGAGCTCTTGCCAGGCTTTGTCCTGAAGTTGACAACCTGGTGCTCAGAAAACAATCTGGCTCTGAACACCAGGAAAACAAAAGAGCTCATTGTCGACTTCAGGAGGCACAGCACCGACTTAGCCCCCCTACACATTAACGGCGAGTGTGTGGAGAGGGTCAACACCTTCCGGTTTCTCGGCGTCCATATCGCGGCTGACATCTCCTGGACGGACAACACGACAGCGGTCATCAAGAAGGCTCAGCAGCGGCTGCACTTCCTGAGGGTCCTCAGGAAGCACAACCTGGACTCTAACCTGCTGCTGACCTTCTACCGCTCGTCCATCGAGAGCCTGCTGACATACTGCATTACAGCATGGTATGGCAGCTGCACCATGGCAGACAGGGAGAGGCTTCAGAGGGTAACCAGGACAGCGCAGAGGATCATTGGTTGCCCTCTCCCCTCCCTGATGGACATCTACACCTCCCGCTGCCTTAGCAGGGCAAAGAAGATCACCAAAGACAGCTCCCATCCTGCGTTTGGACTGTTCGACCTGCTGCCCTCTGGAAGGCGCTATAGGTGCATCAAATCCAGGACAAACAGACTCAGGAATAACTGCTTCCCGAGAATTATATCTACCATAAATTCAAATCCACACATGCACTGACTACACCGCCCAACACGGACTTCCATCTGTATATATGTATATATGTATGTAGCGCCGTAGAATTTGTGCACCTATTCCCCCCCCCCCCCCATCTCCCTTCTGTTTTGTTTTTCTGTTTCTTGTTTTTTGTGTAAAATTGTATGTATGCACTGAGTACGAGCAGCTTTCAGTTTCACTGTACATGTATAGTGACAATAAATGGCATATCTATATCTATATCTATCTGCATGAATGCAAGGGGCAACCCCAGTGCAATTGTCAATGCAGCAGAGAGAAGGAGCAAGGAGATTACTTAGGTATAATGTTTTTGAGCATATTGATTGCTTTAGTTGCTAGGTTTTATATTATTTTAGTCAAAACCTGTATTGGGTTAAATAGCATAGATGGAGTATGGATGTAATAGGACAAATGGAAATTCAAAGATGATAATTAACTATTGACAATTCAATATAGCATGAATCATTAGGAACATAAGAACAAGTATATACCCTTTTACCTCCTCCAACGTGTTCCACTTTTCAATAACAGGTCATGGCTCATCTGTGACATAACTCCATGTATCTATGGTCAACAAAACCATAAAATTGAGAAAGAAAGGTAACATTTCATCTAGGATCTAGGAGTTTTACTGCTTCTAGCTTTTCAATATCTGCAAAGTACTCTGTTCCATCCTTTTTAATCTGAAATATTCGGAATAATCTGAAACATTCTGGTCTTCTGCTTGAAGACATGACATAAAACCATGGTAAAGAATATCATCTAAATCTCTGAAGGTGTGTTGGTAAAATCCAAACTTGGACATTATGACACATTTAAACACATTTTAAATGGGACACATAAAAGCACATTTTATTGTCCAAACTACCATTCAATAATGCCTTCATGGTGACTTTAAATGGAGTTAAGAATTTAGCTCAGTTCAGAATCTATTTCTATCCTCTGCTTAAATGCACATATAAAAATATGTTTTATCCGAATGTGTGTGTTTTCCCTGTGTTAATGCCTATGAGATGTGTTTCAATAGTGAGGTAAATTAGAAATTCATCCATTCCATCTTCGTGTGCCACAGAGGGAGGTATTTAACCCTTTGGAGCCCATGCCTGCTCCCAACAGATCAATGCCATTAACCCTGTTCCTGTCTCTTTATTCTCCTCCAGTCAACAATGTACTCTCTTTCACTTACAAATGCCTTTAATTATTTTGCTACTTAAGTCACATAAAGGAATAATTTGAGAGCCAATTAACCTGCCAACCCTTTGTTAGTGCTAATTAAATAGTGAATTGAAAGAATGTTCATGCTTCAAATATGAATGGTTGGGAATGAGCATTCAAATGTTCAGTACAAATAAGAAATTTTGTTTCAAGAAAAGGTGAAGTAAATTGTGCTTAAAAACTGCTTAATTTTTGAAATTTAAATAGAATTTCCACATTTTTATTGTGTGCATTAAAATCAATCTCACAGGACCTCTGCCGTCATAGTAACAGCTTGAAAAGAAAAGTTAATACTAAAAGAGAAAGATAGTCTTGTGTCTCGAGAAAGATATTCTTTCAATCCGCACATTGTGCAGTCACGGTGGCGCAGCGGTTGAGTTGCTGCCTTACAGCGAATGCAGCGCTGGACACCCGGCCGGATTCAATCCTGACTATGGTTGCTTTCTGTACGGAGTTTGTACGTCTCCCCGTGACCTGCGTGGGTTTAATCCGAGATCTTCAGTTTCCTCCCACATTCCAAAGACGTACAGGTTTATGGGTTAATTGGCTTGGTACATGTAAAAATTGTCCCGAGTGGGTGTAGCATAGTGTTAATGTGCGGGGATCGCTGGTTGGCGCGGACCCGGTGGGCAAAAGGGCCTGTTTCCGTGCTGTATCTTTAAACTAAATTTTAAAAATGTGCATCCGATCTACCTAATTGCTGACCAGGTTCAAATGGGGTATTTAGCACATGGTTTAGGAAGGGTTAAATATATGTCGAACTTGGAATGAGAGGAACGGGGAGGACATGTTGAAATTAAATTGAAAATGCAGCAGGGAAAGCATGAAAGAAAAGAGTGCAGTCCAATTAATATTGGCTGATACATTCAAACGTTAATCACAGCCAGAGACAATCTTACACTTGAGGTAGTTGAGGTAGATGTAGGAACAGGTGTGAGAAATTATTGAAAGTAGACCATTATATACTCGAGAGTGACAGCTTCATATTTAAATTAAAATATAGATGATATCTAATGTATGTAAACATTAATTTTCTATAGATCAAAAAACTATTCCAAGAAAATAGATTTCTAATAGCAGTGATAAAGAGGAGGCTTCACACTTCAGACTTGATGGTACAGATGCTAAAAAATTGAAATTACAGAAAATATAGGAAATAATCAAAAGATTCAGCTGCATTGTGCAGGTAGTTGTGGGAAGGTTACTTTTTATCGGAGTCATTGTGAAAATTCTGGAGCTGTTCAATTGTCCCTCTCGCTTTTTAAACACGATTTTCTTTTCAAATAGTTCATGTTTTTCTGACTCTAGAGGTTCTTCAGCATTATGGAGGTTTTGTGGACCTATGTAAAATAAATTATTAAAAGGTAAATTTTCCACTATCGAGTAGGCAGAAGTTTCATAACATGTGTAGGAAGGAACTGCAGATGCTGGTTTACACCAAAGATAGACACAAAATGCTGGAGTAACTCAGCGGGACAGGCAGCATTTCTGTAGAGAAGGAATGGGTGATGTTTCGGGTCGAGAGTTTTCTTCAACCTTCCCAGTCTGCAACAGGGTCGAAACGTCACCCATTCCTTCCCTCCAGAAATGATGCCTGTCCTGTTGAGTTACTGCAGCATTTTGTGTTTATCTTCAGGTTCATAACATAACAGCACTGGAGAGCTGTAAATATTGGAATATTCATTCAGAATTTTGAGAACTCTTCTTCATAATTATAAAACTATCCAATATTTTGTCACTTCTGCTTTACAGTCAATGGGACTTCAGATATCTATTACTTCCAAGAAAACAGTTTCCTGATAGGGACAATGACAAAGATGAGGCTTCAAAGTTCAGACTTGATGGTGCAACAACACTTTCGATGGGTACAGCTTCGATGGGATTCGGAACCCATCACTAACCTGCTTCAAAGATTCCTTAAAAGACAAATCATTCACAAGGTAAAATAAAGAAACATCAAAAACACCACAAAAGAACACTTCGTTCTGGTATTGATTTTGTTAGAGTGATGATTCAACAAATTGACCTGATTTTACAGCAAGTTAATGAAGTAACTTGGTTTTAGTTTACCTCCAAACATGTTGTGTGGCTGCTGCAAGTAAGAATTTGATTGTTCCACTTCAGTACATACGACAATGAAACCGTCTTGACTCTATTCACTCTTGAAATCATTTCACATTCGTGACTTTAAGTTGCTAATTTATTCTTGACGTGTCCAATGTATTAATAGAGTCAATTAGGGTCATTGTTTACCCCTTTCCTTATTCAGAAACATTTTGTGTGCTGTTTTATATAAACATCTTGCATCCCATTCTGCTACGGAAAGCTCCTTTGCAAACCAAAGATTGGAAATGTTGTAAATTTAATAATCCATCTGTAAAATTCCTTCTCCAAATCGCTAATCGTAACAATGTCGATAAGTACAATTGAATCCTAGATAGCTATGCAAATGAGTAAAATTTATCATTTTAACTTTTAATTAGCCTCATTTATTTCCATCTGCAATATAATTAAAATTGGGAGACCTGAAACAATTAAATACATCTGCTTTATATCATCAATCTTAAAGACTAAGTTGTAGATCTATTGTTCTATTAAGAATTTTAATGAGAGGTTGTCAAAATTAAGATGAATAATGATCCTTAAACTCATCTGTGTATTAATTTAATCTATATCATGATTACAGGGTTGGATGATAAAGTCAGCCGTGGGCTGCCCTGAAACTTCTTTTAGTTAAGGTTTCTGAACATCGAGGTTCTTGATTCTATCCCTAGTGCATGCTAAGTTACCTAACACTAACGAAGTGTACCACGATTATCATATTACCATTGAATGGCAAGGCAGCTGGGTTATCATTGCTGTGAAGTTAATTCTGCACGTCGCCTATGAAGACTGTATTTAGGTTAACCCAGACTGTTCCCATGGAATTTCATGTAAGTGAGTGTTGAGGTTCCTATGGAACTTGCCAAGTTGAGGTAGAACCATGTCAGCATCAGTGGAACCATGTCCCCCAAAAGATTGCAAACCTTCTTGAACAGAGGCAAGGGGTTGGCGTAGAATCAACAGGGAGAGTTGAAAGGGGAAGAAAATCTTTCTTGTGTGTATGAACCTTTCATTCAATCCAACTCCTGGTGTCGCAACAATTGTTGGGCTGCATTTTGCTTGTTGACAACAAAGATAATTTTCCTTTTCCAGCATTGTTTGCTTTCCGTTATCGCGGTGGGATGCACAGTGTCCGGCACTGTCTAGGTCACCAGATAGTTGAGCAGTCAATCACATTGAAGAATTCCCACTGGCACCAAATCAGGCAGAAGAAGAGTGCATCATTTTATAGCATGCCACAGACCTACTTGTAAAAATGGGAGCAGATAAATATCCGTGAAGAGGAGAACTATCATCAACTTTAAAATGTATTTAATAATATCTACTGGAAGTATTCTGCAAAATAAAATCATAAATGGCCATGACGTAGTATATTGTTTGACACTCATCTCCTAACAAAGGATGTTCAGCTTGCGTTACATCAACAATAGATCTTGAACGCATGAGATTTATCACAGAATCCCAATGATTTCAAGAGGGACAGATTTCTATGGAAGAATCGGAGTCACTGGAAACATCCCAGATTCCAGTGGGATACCGTAAGAATGTATAGTTTAACACAGAAATGCCAAGGTTATGAAAGGTAGATCCTGTAGGTGCTTATGTGGCAAAAGCTGGTTGCGAACCTGGATAAGAACAAGCTATCAATAGAATGACTGACATTTTTGTAGCCTTTACTTGGTCCCATCCGCTTACCCACATCGTGGGGTTAGCTGTCAGTGAATTCTCGTAGTTATTAGGGTTCACTCTCAAGGCAATAGTACCAGGATCAGTTTGGATAGATCTGATGCCATGCTGTTTGCAACTTTGCACCATCTGGATCCCAACACAACCTGCACATTAAAGAAGGTGATTACAGCATTGCATTTACAACGTTGAGGCTGGTCCTAGTAAAGGCTACAAATAAACTGTCAGGCATGGCAGCAGCTATTGATGTCTTGTTCTTATCCAGGATCGCAAACCAGCTTCTGCTCCTGCCTTCAGCAACTAGCAGCCCGGATCTACCTTCCTACCATGACCTCGGGATTGTGTCACTTGTTGTTAACACTTTAATAACTCACTTCTCAAATCAGCGGCCCCGGACATTTTTTTATGATTGGTTTACTGTATTTTATACTGCAACTATTTATAGCACAGGGACGGATGATTTTTTTTTATTTATTACGCAGGTTTTTTTAAATTTCAACCTCAAAATCTGAGACACGTCGACTGTATTCTAATCAAATACTCTGTGATGTTATGACACATGTACTTCGTTGATCACATAAAAGTAATGCCAATACGTTTCAGTTCCAAGGCCAGTTACCACCTCCAACTGATCCAGTACGCAAGGCTGTCCAGTGGGTTTGCACAGTCTGGTACCAGCTGAATTCCTACTTGTCCCGACTAGGAACGCCTGAGGCATTGATGGGACCAAGACATTTCTTTTCCTGTCCGATCATACCGGGCCAGGTGCAGCCTATAATGAGGTACATTTCTTTTTCCATGCATTTCATTCTTTTAAATAGTCATGTATTATTAAAAATAATTGTTTGTGCTACTTCACTTGTATATCATAAGGGGGGGGGGGGGGGGGGGACACCGAGGGAGTTGGTTCATTGGGTGCGTGTTAAGAGAAAGTCATGTTTGGATTGCAGTTGGAAGATTGATATTCACATAATAATAAAGACAATACTTTTCAATTCCTAGGAATGTTCAGTGCCTTCAGGACTGGAGAGTTGGTTATTTGTATATTCATCTTTTTTTTTTCCCATGTAAATCAAATCATAATTTGAGGCTGGAATTTGTCCAAAATACCAATTAGACTTTATAGATGCAGCGGGGAAACATGCCTTTCGGCCCACCGAGTCCTTGTTACGATTTTTTTTTTAAACTATGATTCATTATTTATTAACTATGGCGATAGATGTGGCCCGCCATCCACTCACAGACATGGGTCCTGGCCCCTATGCAGAACAAGGTTGCCCACCCCTGTGTTAAAGGGATACATCGCAATTCAACACTATTCTTATAAATCGTGTATACTTTTTATTTTGTTCTTCAGTCATGGCAAAATTGGTACGCTTGAATTTATTGCTCCATCTTGATTCCCTTGAAAGTATCAGAGGATATTTTTGAACTGTCGTTAGCCTTGTAAGGATGGTTCATTCATCATAGTTTTATGATATTTGCCCAATGGTAATAAAGGGAAAATGAAGTAAGTTTGTGCGAGGATGACATGGTGTTCTCATAACATTGAAGTTCTTTGCCTCTGTACAGTTTGCTGTACCTTGAAATTTGTTTTGTCTTCAATTTACAGGTGGATGGCCAAGTTGTGGAATAATGTGATTGCTCCCAGAGCAGAAGAAGCCATATTTTCCAGGGCTTCGGTTAAAAGGTGTCGACAAGGGCAGCCTGTAAATAAGAGCCTTAATCAGGGGCAACAAGCAGTGGTCAAGGCTGCTCTGAGCATCTTGCTTAATAAAGCTGTACTACATGGCTGCTCTCTGTCTAAGCAAGGTAAAATAGAGAATAAAGAATGTGTGATCTATGCAAAAAGAATGTCACTATGCAGTGCACACGTGACAATACTGAATTGAACCACTGAATTCTGCCTGACTATATAATAGAAATCTTAAAGCTCTGCCCAATACTATTTGACATTCCATTCTGAGGAAACAAGTTCTGACTGTCTATCTGTGCTTCTCATAATTTGCTAAACTTCTATCAGGTCACCTCAGCTTCTGAAGCACCAGAGAAAACAATTCAAGGGTGACCGATCTTTCGTTTTCGCGAATACCCTCTAATCCAGGCAGTATCATAGTACATCTCTTCTGCACTCCTCCAAAGCCTCCACATCCTTCCTGTAATGGGGCAACTAGAACTGCACACAGTAGTTCAAATGCAGCTTAACCAACGTTTTATAAAGCTTTCTGTCTCATGTGCTCAATGCTCCATGTCTACCTTGATGAAGGCAAGTACACCATCTGCCTTCTTCACCACTTCATTGGCTTCTGTTGCTACTTTCACAGGGCCGTGGCCTTAAATAAATCCGCTTCCTCTGGATTCCAGGAGGTGGTTTTGATGGCGACTTGGGATGCTGTTGTTTCTCTATCCCACGGGGTGGGTATCTGCAGAGTGTTGTGGTTTCCTTGCACCCCAAAGAGTTACTCGTGAGTTCATTTGCTATTTGGTGCAGCTCAGTAACAAAATTATCAAAGGGAAAATATGATGAATGTGAGTTGCAGAGGTGCCAGGGCAGGTAAGAAGGGGAATGACATGGATAGGAACACTGCTGGGTGCTAGCATGGGACAGATAAGAATGTGAGCAACCTGTTAAACTTGAGCAGGGTTTCAACAAGGTGCTATTCCACATAACCTGGCCAATATACAGTATATTCCTCATTCAGCTCATAAAAGAACAGATTTACGGACACTTTTAATTTCAAGTAACCCATACTCCGAGTGCTTTCCTCCCACACAATCAAACTGTCCACCTAGTTCTTTTCTCCCATTCCTTGCTTACACCCCAGTGGTATGAATATTGAATGCTCTAACTCCAAGTAACCCTTGCTTTCCCCCTCTCTCCGCCCCTCCCACACCCTAGTTTCACTGTCCATCTGATTAATATTACTGTTTGTGTGCCTTGTTGTCACCTTCCACTCAGCCATCAATGAACTATTCCACATTTCCTTGATCACCGTCTGCTTTGATCTGTTCTTTTCACACCTTATATTATTTTTGTACCCTTCTATATCTCTAGTTTCCCTGTGAATGATGAGGTTTCCAGAAATGCTATGCTTTTGATTAAACCTGTATCATTTTGCGTCTCAGGCTCAACACCTCTGACCTATAGATTGTATGTTTATTTGTTTTGCATGCTGTACAATCAAATTGATATTACTATACATAAATACAATCAAGCCAGCTGCCAGTACAGTAGCAAGGAGAAAGAGAAAGGAGTATATTTGCCAACGTATCAGTTCCAGAGACAAAGTCCAATGTCCGCAATTGGATAAAGGTGAATCGGACAGTACCCTTGGACCGTTCAAAACCTGATAACAGAGGGGAAGAAGGTGTTGGCTGAAGAAGTCTAGTGATGTGTGTCTGGTGGGAGCAGGGAGAAGATCTGACTGTGATGGGACAAGTCTTTGATTATGGTGGCTGTTTTTTCCGAAGCATCATGAGGTATAGATAGAATTGACGTTGTGCTGCCCGCAACCTTGAATGTTAAGATAGCTGCCACTTGTGGAGATGTTTGTCGTTAGGAGTTGCTGTGTGTGCACCAGTTTGAGGGATTTTATTATCGTATCCCCTCAATTTTGTACGATACGATACGACAGAACTTTATTCAGCCCCGAAGGGAAATTGATCTATTTGATCAATGGATCAACTGCCTACTAACATGCTGTTGTCTAGATCTTGACTGCATTGCAGGTCGTTGATCAACTGGGTATTTTTCATGTCAAATCCAAAAATGGTAATGTGACAAGCTTTTTCCCCATTGGGGCTCTAACTGCAAGTGCATATATTCTGCCCAGCATGAGTCACTGGACAAGCAATCCAATGTGGCTTTATTGGTTTATTCCCTCTCTGTGGCAGGAAAACATCAGCTATCCCATTTGAGATCTGCAAACTGATAATTAACTGAGAATCAAAGTCAGGACCATGACTGCCAACAGAATCATTATAGAATCAAACAAATTAAACAATTTATCCTTCGTCCAAAATATAATCATTTCACAGCATTCTGCTATGACAGGGGTCTGGCTGGCCCTGTCTGGAACTGCACATTCAGATATCAAGCAAGTTGGTGCCTGAAGGTTTATTATATGTGTATGTACTGCACTGGGTAGAATACAAAACAGTTTTCCATCAATGTGCCAATTTCTCTGGGCATCTTTATGCACAGTCAAATTCATATTCTCAGTAATGAATTGCTTCAAAAATTACTATGGTGTTATGACCACTTTTTAACACTTAATATCCTTTCTCAAAAAAACTATTAATACGAAAGTATGATCTTTTTACTGTCTCATAAGTAGAAATATAAAGATTGATTGTGCGTTCTTGGCTGCTGTCATGTGGTGCATCACCAAAATGGACTCTTCAGCCCACCACACCCATGCCCACTATTTTGCCAACCTACACCAACTTCATTTGCCTGCTTTTAGATTGCAACCTTCAATGCCTTGAGGCCGATGGTGAGGGCCTTCAACCTTGGGTACCTACTGCCAGACAGGAGCAGGGAGAAGGAGGAATTTGAGTGTTGGATTATGTTAGCTGTTTTTCAGAGGCAAGGTGAAGTGTAGCTGGAGTCAATGGTGGGGAGTCTGGTGTGTGTGATGGACTGGGCTACATCTACAACTCTCTGCAATTTCTTGGGGTGAGCTGTTCCGTAACCCAGCTTTCTATGGTGCATCTGTAGAACATTTGTTTCACAGTGAAAGAGCATTCTAGTCATTTGTTTACACATCTCAAGGAAGCATGTCACCTCATTGAAACCTCTAATTACAGAACTTGAACAATGTGCACCAGAATTTCACGGGTGGAGTTTTCCGTTGACCATTTTATCCAGTTACAAGACCAGCAAAAAGACAATTGAGAATGATGCTTGGCGAAAAGTGAGCACCACACCTCGCAAGAAGTCTTCCCACTCCATGTCACAGTCATGGAGCAAGCTCAAAGGGAAACGGGATGGTAAGCTTCACTACAGTACCATACACCTTTTCTGTAAGGATTCGGGTATTGCTTACATTCTCCTTTGTCCTTGATGTTCAGTCACTGCATATCCAGCAAAGCAAAGAGCGCCACAATTTTAAAAACAATTGTCTGAAGCCAGAAAAGTCACCAATTCCATCTCTCCAGAGATGCTGCCTCACCCGCCAAGTTACTCCAACCTTTAGTGTTTATCTACAATTTTTAATTGTGTACTGCCAGCATCCTTTATGGATTTACAACTGTTGTTGTTTATGTACTGTTGTGAGAATACACCCCAGATATGAATTTCAAGGAGAAAGTTGGACATCTTAATGGGCTTGTTAATACTGTAAGCATCAGTTAGTACCTCGGCTAATCTCTGAATCACGGAATGGATACAGCACAGATGGAGGCAGTTCAGCCCGTTGTCCATTCCAGCACTCTGGAAAGTCAGTCCTGCTGGTGCCACTGACACCGTATCCTCAAAGAATCATTGACTTCTGCACATGTGTGTAAGTCTAACTCCTGTTATCTGAATTTGAGAAGGAACTGCAGATGCTGGAGAATCGAAGGTACACAAAAAAGCTGGAGAAACTCAGCGGGTGCAGCAGCATCTATGGAGCGAGGGAAATAGGCAACGTTTCGAGCCGAAACGTTTCGGCCCGAAACGTTGCCTATTTCCCTCGCTCCATAGATGCTGCTGCACCCGCTGAGTTTCTCCAGCTTTTTTGTGTACCTTCCTGTTACCTGAAGTTCAATTATCTGTTCCATCTGGGCGGCATGGTGGCGCAGCAACAGTGTTGCTGCCTTACAGCGCTTACAGTGCCAGACCCGGGTTCGATCCCGGCTACAGGTGCTGTTTGTACGGAGTTTGTACATTCTCCCCGTGACCGGGTGGATTTTTTTCACCGAGATCTTCGGTTTCCTCCCACACTCCATAGTTTGTAGATTAATTAGCTTGGTATAAAAGTAAAATAAAGTAAAAATGACCCATAGTGCAGGATAGTGTGAGGATCACTGGTCGGTGCGGACTCGGTGGGCCGACGGGTCTGTTTCCGTGCTGCATCTCTAAACTAAACAAAACAAATCTGAGTCGCTATTAAGGGCAGAGCCTCCCTGAAGCAAAGGTCCAATTACATTTTGCATGTAATTGCTTCATCTAGGGGATGAAGCAAAGCATATTCTTTTCAATGGGGTTCCACTACCCTGTGGCGAAACCTAATTGCTTTCCTTATTGACTTCTTTCCTTTTTATTTGTTAGTGTTTCAATTCATTTACACTATTTAATAGTTTTTTTTAATTGAAAGTTTGCATTAGGGACCTATACAGGAGGCACCTCCCCAGAACTCACAGGCAATGTGCACTTTAACCACATGTGATTTTTTCTATTACAAATCTCAAATTGTGGAGCACAGAGGCAAATAAATAAATGATGGGTCTTTGTCCCAAACATTATGGAGGGCACTGTAATTGTGCTTGTTATGGTGGGTTTGGTTCAGGTTCAGGTCCACTTTATTACTGTTGCGTGCACCATATCGCAGTGAAAAGCTTTGTTTTGCATCCAAACAGATCAGATATACTATATGTAATACAGACAAGTCAAACTCAAGTATATTAGATAGAGCAATGGGGAAGAGACAGAGTACAGGATATAGTTCTCACCAATGTAGTGCATCAGTTCCATAGACAAAGTCCAATGTCCACACTGTAGCAGAGTATGGGTAGACAATGCTTGAGGTTTAAATGAACCCATCGGAGAATATAGACACAAAAAGCTGGAGTAACTCAGCGGATCAGACAGCATCTCTGGAGCGAAGGAATAGGTGACGTTTCAGGCCGAGACCCTTCTTCATATGACAGTCAATGCTCAGTTTATTGAGATGTATGCAGGTAACTCCCTGAACAGGGAAGCAGTTAGGGGTCTGCTTGCCCAGCTCTCCATATCAAGAAAGATAATTGATGGGTGATGAGCCCAGGCAGCAGGCCAGCTTCAGGTCAATCCCACCCAATGACCAAATGGCTGAAGAGTAATCTGCACAAAGTATGCAAACTGTAACAGTATCTTTCTCTTTGAACAGGTATTCAGCTTGCATCGGAATTGCCAAAGAGCTTCAACAATTTGAATGCTGCAAAAAGACAGCAGTAAGTTCATGCTGGAAAAGGCACTGACAAATGTTTCCTCTAATTCTTCACTCATATCTTAATGAAGATGATAAATCATACAGAGTTTAATTGCTTCCTGCTATTGGATTTCAGACTGTTTTATTTAATTTTTGTGAAAAATTGAAAGAAAATAGTCAGCTCATCAGCAGTTGGCTCAAATGAGGATTTCATTTGCACACTGCCATGAGTTTTAAACATTCACTGTAACAGATCAAATTGCAACTTGATAGAATGATTCTAGCTGCGACAAATTTCAAAAATGATATGCATGGGCAAAATGCTAAATGAATGGCAGATTCTGACCTGCTCTTTTCAATTTAAAAAAGGGTAATTACTTCATGACATTGATTGTCACGAATAAATGTCTTGTCTTTGAAGTTTTGCTGCAGTCATTATACCTGTCTGTTAAATAACATGCTGCACAATTACTGTTATATACAGTGCCCTCCATAATGTTTGGGACAAAGACCCATCATTTATTATTTTGTCTCTGTACTCCACAATTTGAGATTTGTAACAGAAAAAAATCACATGTGATTAAAGTACACATTGTCAGATTTTATTAAAGGCCATTTTTATACATTTTGGTATCACCATGTAGAAATTACAGCAGTGTTTATAAATAGTCCCCCCATTTCAGGGCACCATAATGTTTGGGACACATGGCTTCACAGGTGTTTGTAATTGCTCAGGTGTGTTTAATTGCCTCTTTAATGCAGGTATAAGAGAGCTCTCAGCACCTAGTCTTTCCTCCATTCTTTCCATCTCATTTGGAAACTTTTATTGCTGTTTATCAACATGAGGACCAAAGTTGTGCCAAAGAAAGTCAAAGAAGCCTCCTGCACCTATTTCCTATGTTTCTAAATGCCTTAACACTCATTGGCCGACCATTCATTCTACAGCAAGACAATGATCCCAAACATACTGCTAAAGCAACAAAGTTTTTCAAAGCTAAAAAATGGTTGATTCTGAGTGGCCAAGTCAATCACTTGATCTGAACCCAATTGAGCATGACTTTTATATGCTCAAGAGAAAAGAGACTAGCCCCCAAAACAAGCATAAGCTAAAGATGGCTGCAATACAGACCTGGCAGAGCATCACCAGAGAAGACACCCAGAAACTAGTGATGTCCATGAATCGCAGACTTCAAGCAGTCATTGCATGCAAAGGATATGCAACAGAATACTAAATATGACTACTTTCATTTACATGACATTGCTGTGTCTTAAACATTATCTTCTTCTTGCGTATGGTGTGCACAGCCTAAATTTGTAGGACAACTTGTTGTATTTGATTGTGCACACCAGGTTGATTAAATTCGTCGAAACAGGGCGGACCACGTGAAGGTTGCAATCTCCCAGCCCCAAACATTATGATGCTTTGAAATGGGGGACTATGTATAAACACTGCTCTAATTTCTACATGGTGAAACCAAAATGTATAAAAATGGCCTTTATTAAAATCTGACAATGTGCACTTTAACCACATGTGATTTGTTTTCTATTACAAATCTCAAATTGTGGATGGAGGGCACTGTATGTGATGGGTCAAGGTTCAGGCTGTGGGTGGTGTAAGTGCTATTTGACGGAGTCTGTGAGGGTGAGTATTAGGTCACAGACTTTACTGTTGGAGTGGTGTCTCGGATCTCAGAGTTCCCATTGAAGAGCACAATTGGCTTTTGTTTGTTGAGGTTCCATGTTGATTAGTGCCCAGGTACATAGACAGTTTTAATTTATTTTTGTAGAAAATGGGGACATTATATTTGACATTTAGCTTCTTCAATGGCTTTTATTTGCAGGGGATCCTAGAATCATTCGATGGAGCTACCTAGTGACCCATGGTTGCCCCTTGCAGCTGATAATGATGTTAATTCGCAATGTCATTACTTTCAACATGAGTGAATGATCAGTGGCAAATTCGCAGCCCAAAACTAAATCTGGGGGTTGAAAACCTTTCTCACTGCAACTATTTTAATTCAGTGCCAGTTTTCGGCTTTGACAATGCCAATATGGATTTACAATATCTTTTAATTATTGATGTGAGGGAACTAGAATATAGAAGAGTACAGCACAAGAACAGGCCCTTCAGCTCACAGTGTCCATGCCAATCATGATGTCTTCTGCCTGTGCGTGATCCATATCCCTCCATCCTCTGCATATCCATGTGCATATTTAGAGCTTCTTAAATGCCACTATCGTAGCTGCCCCCACAACCTCCCTGGCCGCTCGTTCCATGCAAGCACCAATCTGTGTAAAAGACTTGCTCCACACCTCCTTTAAACTTTGTCCTTCTCTCCTTAAAGATATTCCCCCAAGCCTTTTGCATTTCCATATGAAAAAGGATGATTGCGTACCCACCCACACTTCTCATGATTTCATATATAACCTAATTAACTCATCAGCCAACCACAGGCATCAAATGCTTACTAAAATCCAAGTAGACAACATCGACAGGCCTTTCCTTATCAATCACCTTTGTCATATTCCCAAAATACTGCCACAGCCATAAAGCTATACTGACCCTAATTTGTCCATTCTCTTCCAAATGCAAATAGATTCTATCCTGAAGTATCCTCTCCAATAGCTTCCGTAACGCTGTGAGGCTCACTGGTCTATAATTTCCTGTATTATCTCTACTTCCCCGCTCAAATAAAGCAACTGCATTGGCTACTTCAGTCCTCCCAGACTTGCCTGTGGCTAGAGAAGAGGCAAAGATCTTTGTCAAGCCCCTGCACTCTTCTCTATTGCTTCTCTCAATACCTGGGATATATCTCATTTATCCACATAGGCTTCAAGAGCCCCAGTACAGCCACCTTCTTGATCACAAACTTCCCAAACATATTTGTATTCCCCAAACTGATCTCGCTGTCCTCCATGTCCTTCTACATGGTAAATAGAGATACAGGTAGTACCTGATCTATGTGGAGGAAAGAACTGCAGATGCTGGTTTAAATCGAAGGTAGACACAAAAAGCTGGAGTAACTCAGCAGGACAGGCAGCATCTCTGGAGAGAAGGAATGGGTGACGATTCGGGCCCTTCTTCATACTTCTTATTGTATTCATGTGTGTTGTATCTGATCTTCTTTGGACACCATCCAAAGCACAGCTTTTCACTGTACCTTGACAATAATAAACCTAAACCTAGGATAGAATCAGAGAAACAGGGCAAGGAAGATAATTAAACCCATTTTATTAGAGATGGCCCTTTGAATCCCGATGGTAACATTTTTGTGCACGACAATGCAAGTTCTTAATCTTCACTGATTTGTCTAACTTGAACCTTTTTGAGAATTGACCATCACTACCTTTTTAAGTGGAACGTTTCAGCTCCAAGCAGCTCTTGGTGAAGGCATTTCTTTTCCAGTCCTATGCTGTTGATTTTGAATCAAATGTCATGGACTAAAGAGAATATATTTCTCCATTCAAAGGAAGTAAAAAGTAACGAGGTGGAGAGGTTCAGTGAGGGAAGCCCTGAGTTTTTGTATGAAATTCCTTCCATAAACTTCAAATAACAGTTGGATTAAAGTCATGGATATCCAGGATAATTGGGGGATGCATCTTGAAGGATTGCACGGCTGAAAGAGGTCACAGACAACAGAGATCAGATTCAGATTCAATTTTAATTGTCATTGTCAGTGTACAGTACAGAGACAACAAAATGCATTTAGCATCTCCCTGGAAGAGCGACATAGCAAACGATTTGAATAAATAATAATAAGTGTCCGGGGGGGGGAGGGTGGTGATTGGCAGTCACCGAGGTACGTTGTTGGTGATCTGATGATGGTACAGTCTGAATCAAATCAACACAATCTGTCTGTTCTTTCTCATCTCTTAGTTTCTCATCATTGAAGTTGTATTTTAAGTATGTCATAACCCTGACTGGATTTTATCTGCTACTTCATTGCCCTTTCCACAATGTTTCATGCACACCTCTTTATTTCCCCCTCCCTCAATTTAATTATTATGATTCATATTTTAATTTAATCGACCTATTTGCACGCCAGACTCTCTAACCTGCGCTCTAATCATTGAGTAAACAATGAAAGAGGAGATTTGGCAATATTTTGTGGGCACTGCTACCCTCTTCTTAGCTCAGAATTTGCTCTTCATCATGTAATCAAGAATCACATTGGGCAGCTTCTTTGGAGAGAAACGACGATAATGTTTCAGTTTTGACTTCTTTTATCAGCACAAATTAAGTTCAGCTTGTGGCAAGAGTAAAGCAACCTGGATCCATCAAACCTGCTAAGTCAAGGAATGCTTAAACTGATATATTGATGGTTTTAAATTCCACGAGCTACACTATGAATGAATTCTGAAAGGTTGTTCAGGGGCTTTTTTGTAGAGTAGAATTTATATTTATAACTCAATTTGGTAGTGCAGAATTCACACAAATCTGGTACATAGATGTAGCAACATATAGCAAGTAATTCACAGAGCTAACAACATTGTCATTTATTGCGAGGGAAATTAAATACAAAAATAGGATGGTTATGCTTCAGTTACAAATGGGGTTGGTGACTAGTAGAATATTTGTCTCATTTAGGGAAGAATGTAAATATTTTGGAAAGGGCACATTGATATTTTACTAGACAGGTACTGAGAATGGACAAACTCAGCGGGTGAGGCAGCATCTATGGAGCGAAGGAAATGGGAAACGTTACCTATTTCCTTTGCTCCGTAGATGCTGCCTCACCCGCTGAGTTTCTCCAGCATTTTTGTCTACCTTCGATTTTCCAGCATCTGCAGTTTCTTCTTAAACATTGAGAATGGACAAGTTGCTTTATGAGAAAAGATTGGACAGGCTGGACTTTGGTTTAGAAGTGTGAGAGGCAAGTTGATTAAAGCACAAGACCCTGAGGTATTTTGTTTAGGTGGATGTAAGCTTTGTGTTTCTTCTGTGAGAGTCTAGAACTAGGGGACACTGTATACAAAATAAAGGGCTGCCCATTTGCCACATAAATAGTGTATTATTTTTGTCCTTAGTCTTTGGAACTCTTCAAAGGACAGTATGGCCAGGGTATTTGAATGTATTTAAAGTTGTTTTTGATCCATTAAAAAAAAAACAACTGGGTGGAAAGTTACCCAAGTTATACAACAATGTGGAATTGAGAATGCAAACAGAATTGCCATGGTCTTATTTAATGTAAAATAGATCAAAGGGGTCAAATGACCAACTATTTTTACATTCAGATGTAAGCTATGTATTTGCTTATGTACTTAAGCTTGATGTTACAGAATCTGAGATCAGGAATTCTTGATTTTTCACACTATTATGTATTTTAAAAATAATAAATTTGTTACGATGACTGTGACATCTTACAAAAATAAGTGACCAATTTTTTAAATTTCTGAATGTCTTTCCTATTCTAACTCTAACCTCAACTCTTCAAGTTCCCTCGAGAGTAATCCACTGAAGACTTCAGATCTACACCCAGGATTATCTCTATACTCAGATGAAGATGATGACCTCATCAATGAACTCCAGAGTATGTGCTTAAGTAAATCAGAATCTGATATAAGCAAGGTAATAATATGGAACAGTCAGTCTGCATGGTTTATTTCATCATCTTGCACTGTTCTAACATGTAACTTGCATTATCCAGACTTGATAGTACTCTTACATTTTAGTGATGAAGGACTATTTTCAAGCCCCACTAAAGCCCTTCAGGGAATATTGCATCCAGTGTTGTAGTGAATAAATGTTGGTGATGCCATCTGAATTTGGAGAATTTACTGTCCCTATAGAATAGTACAGCACAGGAACTGGCCCTTAGGCCCACAATGAACGGATACTTAAAATGCCTCGGGAAGGGGTGGCAGAGGTGGATACTGTCTATGCCAGAAATCTTTGAAGATGGCAGGACAATTTACGAAGGCTGTTAAAAAGGCATAAGCGACCTTTGACTGTATTAATGAAGACACTGAGTCCAGAAGTAAGGAAGTTGTTAACCCTTTATAAGGCGCTACAAGTGCTATGAGTGAAGTATGTGACATCTTCACGCCCACGTTGGTTTGCGTACAACCTGTCACTGCTGGCGACTCACCAGCAGCCCCACGAGAAGGCCCAGCCACTAGAGTTCAATAACAACTCCAAGGTCAGGTGCACTAATTGGCCTTACCTGCACACTGGTTATGATTGGTCAGATGTAGGTAAAAGGGGCTTCTGGAATAAACATGACACAAGGTGTTCACTTTGGCTAAGTGTCGTTTGTTCTTTGCTTTCTGTCGTGGGATTCAGTAGATCCTACAACTGGTGACCCCGTTGCTACACGCAACCTTCCACTTACTCACAAAATGTATGACGATAAAAGTGACACGGTGTCAGTCAACTAAGTAAAACTTGATGTCCCAACTCTTTTTACAACCAGCACGAGAGCGTGGTTTTCAATACAAGAAGCTGGATTTCACTCCCTCAATGTCACAAGCCAACAGACAAAATTCGGGTTCCTAGCTGCTTGTCTTCCAGAGCAGACCGCATGGGAAGTGGAGGACGTGCTCCCTATTCCTGAAGAAACGACACCATACGACGCTCTCAAATCCGATGTCTTGGAGTGAACGCAGCCCTTGAAGCAAGCCCGCATTTCGGAGCTGCTGGGAGATGATAATCTCGGCGATAGGAGGCCATCACAAATGCGGAGATGGAGCAGGCTGGCGGTAGATGAAGACATTGATGGCGATGTCTGGAAACAGAAGTTTCTCCACTGCATGCCGACTCAGGTGCAGGGGCACTTGATAGGTATGTTTCAATCGGCCAGCATAGACGAGCTCGCAAATCAGGCCGACATTGTCATGGAGACGACCGCTGCGCTTCGGGTTGGCGAGTACTGAAGGGCCTGTTTCCGCGCTAAACTAAACTCAGCTCCCTGTGCTACAGTGGGACCAAACCCAGCCCAGCCAATCTCTGTGTAAACCACCACTTCAGACACCGTTCTAGTGAACCTCTTCTGCACTGCTTCCTGCACGATGATGGCCTTTTCTACTGTGTGGTGACCAAAACAGCATGAAGTATTCCAAGTATGGACTAACCAGCATCTTGTGCAACTGCAACATCACTCTATACCTCTATATACAGGACAGCAAACTAAACGTGGCCTTCACAACCCTGTCCACCTGTGTCACCAGTTTTGGAGAACTGTGAACTTACACCCCAAAGTTCCGCTGAAATGTTCTCATACATTTTAGATGTTATATGTCAATAGATGAAATTGTAAATATAATGCTTGGCTGATAATGTCTCGTCAAAAAACTGCAATTTTTAGAATTTGTTCAGTCATGTTCGTAACTTCATAAAAAAGGATGAATATATGACCCTTTGTAAAATGTGCTATAATTCTCGTAACTATTTACTTTTAAATGAATGGGAAAACGTACTAAATCCCCTGCTTTGTCTAATTTTACATATTTATATTAAAAATAGTTTATTATGGTAAAAAAAATTAAAATTATTGGGATTTCTTATTATTAAAAAGGTTGTGAGGTCTTGTTGCAGTTACATAAGACGTTGGTGAGGCCACAATTAGAGTATTGCGATCAGTTGTGGGCGCCAAGTTATAGGAAAGATGTTTTTAAGTTGGAAAGGGTACAGTAAGGATTTACAAGGATGTTGCCAGGTCTCAAGGGTCTTAGCTATAGGGGGAAGTTGAGCAGGCTGATACTCTATCCCTTGAAGTGTAGGAGGATGGGGGGTGATCATGTTGATGTGTACAAAATCATGAGAGCATTAGATTGGGTAGACAGTTTCTTGCCCAACGTAGGAGAATGGAGAACCAGAGGACATAGGTTTAATTGTGAAGGGGGAAATATTTGATAGGAATCTGAGGAGTAACTATTTCATACGCATGGTGGTAGGTGTATGGAACAAGCTGCTGGTGGAGGTAGTTGAGCCAGGGACTATCACAGCGTTTAAGATTACATTTGACAGGTACATGGATATCACAGGTTTAGAGGGATATGGGCCAAGCGCAGGCAAGTGGGACTAGTGTAGATGGGACATGTTGGTTGGTGTGGGCAAGCTGGGCTGTAGGGCCTGTTTCCACACTGTATGACTAAACTTATTTAATGTTTTTTTAAATAGCAGTGGTCTCTCTTTTACAGATTGACACATCAAAGGATCTTTTCTTTATGATTCCTGGCTCTCAGAGTGATCAGTCATCCATAAGGAAGCTGAGAGATCACACTGTTCACTTACCAGCAGCAAAGGTAATGTCAAGTGACAACCTTGATGTTCATTCGGTGACATAAAGGAAATATTTCACCCTTGTCATCCAGCTTTAGGGAATTAAGGACAAGGAAATTACCAAGAAAATGTTTCGCTATTTATTGACTGGAGTTTGGTTCCGATCCAAAACATCATCTGCTTCTTGCTCCAAGATTCAAGCATCTGTATTCTCCTACGCATAAACTATTTATTGAATCTTTTCAGACTGGATGCAATATGGGAATAGATTCATTAAAATGCTGCCCCATGATGTATTGCAAAATGGCGAGTCATTCCAGAGGGAATGTAGAAACTGAATGTCACAGTAGTCAGTACTTTACCTTCTCCACAATGCCTGTGAAACCATGGATGTGGTGAACCTGTGGAACCCTGACCCTGCCATGTGAGGAAATCACTGGTATCCTGCACAAGGCTTCACATTTACAACTATGAAGCTGTTTAGTTCAGCCTTGATTTTATCAACCTATTAGGTTTTCATGCACCCTTATTCCCAAATGTACTGCTAGTCAATCTTAGAAGCTATCAGTATGAGTTTGAGCTGCCTACAAGTGTGGGTCTCCAGAAGTTCTCACTATGCAGACAGTCATACTTGTCCCAACTTCATATTAGAAGATATGTTACTTGCTTTGCGTTATGAAGGCTTTATGAATATATTGCTCTTTGCTTATAGTGTTTTTGTTGTTCCTATGACAGATTGCAATTGTTAAAGTGGAACTTGTTAATGTGTGGATGTGATGCCTCTGCATATTCAAACCAAAGCACTGGCTATTAATCAGTTTCAGTTGCTAATATACTTGTCAGTTTTTGTTATGGTTTTTGCAAAAATAACCGAATGCTGACTATTATTGCACTCTCGCCCGTCATCAGTAAAACTATAACTGCTCATGGAGCATTTAATTTATTCAGACAGCTGCTTCATAAATCATACAATCATAATCATAGCACGTATATGTTGACAGAAAATATGCTTCTTCCAATCCACCCACTCCTTCCTGTCAGCCCTCGGCCCAATTAACATACTCGATGCTCCGATCCAAGCTCTTAAAACTTGAAGATTATTAGTTTTGCCCAGCTCGTACTTTAACTCTCCTTAGTTTTTTTCAAAGAATGCTTCAGATCTTGACCCTGTGTGAAATAAATTTTCCTCATCTTCCCTATGAGGATTCTGACAACAATTTTGTTTCTTTGACCTTTAGTTATTGACCTGTTTAGAGTTATAGAGTGATACAGTGTGGAAGCAGGCCCTTCGGCCCATCTTGCCCAACATATCCCAGCTACACCAGTCCCACCTCCCAGCATTGGGTCCATATCTTTCCAAATTGGTTTGTAACAGGGAACTATTTTCTGTCATCCCTTTATCAAAATGTCTCATCATTTTCTAAATCTTTCCGATGGCCTCTTTCAGTCTTCTCTGGTCTTTGGAGAAATGGTATTAATGTTTACAAATTCACACAATGAGTGGTTGGTGTGTGGAACAAGATGCCAGAGGAGGTCATTGAGGCAGGACCTATTACAACGTATAAGAAACATTAGATATGTACATGGATAGGACAGGTTTGGAGGGATATGGGCCACAAGTTGGCAGCTGGGACTAGTGTTGATGGGACATAGTTTAGTTTAGAGATACAGCGTGGATACAGGCCCTTCGGCCCACCATGTCCGCGCTACCACCGATCCCCGTACATTAACACTATCCTAAACCCACTAGGGACAATTTTTACATTTACCAAGCTAATTAACCTACAAACCTGTACGTCTTTGGAAAGTGGGAGAAAACCCATGCAGGTCACGGGGAGAACGCACAAACTCCGTACAGACAGCACCCGTAGTCGGGATCGAACCTGGGTCTCCGTGGTTGCATTCGCTGTAAAGCAACACCTCTACCGCTGCGGTACCGTGACCGCCCTAACTGACATGTTGGCCAGTGTGGGCAAGTTGGGCCTGTTTCCACACTGTATAACTCTACGACTCCATACGTGAAATCTCACAACTCTGGTAACTTCCTGGTCAACTCCTCTGGTAGCCTTGGAAAGACATAAAATGCTGGAGTAGCTCTGCCAGTCAGACAGCATCCCTGGAGAATATGAATAGGTGATATTTCAGGTCAGGACCCTTCTTCAGACTGATTTTGCATCTTTCCTTGGTAAACCAGCATATGTGACTGGCGCTGACGATGGCTGCCACGGTGTACTGCTCCTTGCTGTTTTGTCTGTGTTTGTTCGTTTGTGTCGTCTGTGAAAATCCGACAAGGATCACTTTCATGAGGGAGGTTCTCATTAACATCAGATATTCTGTACCTCCAAACATCGTTCCGGATTTCTCTCACGCGCTGGATTATTTGGACATGCTTGTCGGCGGGACTGTGGCTGCATTCAAGGTCTTGAGACGGAGGAGGACCCGTGGGAAGCGCTCTGGAGCACTCGCCCGACTCTGGCGACAAGGATTATGCACACACCACACCCGAGTATATTCCTTGCAAATCTATGTTCTCTCAACGAACTGAAACTGCTGTGCCAAACAAACAAGGACTTCTGTCGAGCCGCTGCCCTGCGCTTCACCGAGACCTGGTCGTGTGAGTCGACCCCGGACAATGCGCTGGAACTGCCTGGCTTTCTCGAAGCGGAGGCAGCGGAGAAATCAAGAGGCGGTGGAATATGCGTCTACACTAACCAGGGCTGGTGCAGCAACATCACAGTACTGTCTAACTTCTGTTCCCCTAATCTGGAATCTTTTTTTATCAATTGCAAACCCTTTTATTCTCCAAGGGAATTACCTCTTTTGTTCTCGCTGGAGTTAACATTCTCTCCCCCTCCCCCCACAGCCTGCGTACATGAGGAGCAAACGCAACTTACTGACCAGGTAATGAGAGTGGAGAGTCCACGGTCATTGTTTTGGGGGATTTTCCAAAGGCTAACCTCAGCCGAGAGCTTCCAAAATACAGACATCACGTTATCTGCCCCACCAGAGGGGAGAGAACACTCGATCATTGTTATACTACAATCAAGAACGCATATCGCTCTGTTCCCCGGGCGGCTCTGGGTCTCTCTGATCATTGTTTAGTTCACCTTATTCAGACCTACAGGCAGAAACTAAAAGCTGCTAAGCCTGTGGTCAGAACAATGAAATAGTGGACAAGCGAGGGCATTGAAAACCTACTGTTCTGCTTTGACTGCACTGATTGAAATGGGCTCAGGGAAGCAAACACAAGCCTCGATGAGTGTACAGACATAAAGACATGAGTGTACAGACAGCTGTGACATCATATGTCAGCTTTTGTGAGGACATTCCCACTAGGACCCGGATTAGGTTCAACAATGACAAGCCTTGGTTTACAGCAGAGCTCAGACAGCGCCGCCAGTCTAAAGATGAGGCCTACAGGAGCGGGGATGTAGACCTCTACAGGCAGGCCAAGTACAAGCTGAGAAGAGGAATCAGAGCTGCCAAGGAAAGGTACTCTTAGAAGTTAAGGAGCAAGTTCTCAGCTAATGATAGATCTTCAGTGTGGAAGGGCTTGCAAGAAATCACCAGCTACAAGAGGAAAAACCCCCGCTGCTCCTTGGACAATCGTCCGCTGACCAACGACCAGTTCTACTGCAGGTTCGATAGACAGTACCCCCTCCCCCAATCACCACTTCACACCCACTTACAGCCTGACTCCAGTCTACAAAGACTGGGCCCTCGTCCACTACCCACCCCCTCCTTGCTGCCCAACATCAGTCTGGCCACTTCTCCATCACTAACAATAGAAATTGAGGAGGTGGAGAGGCTGTTCAGGAGACAGAAAAGCCGGAAATCTCCAGGACCGGACAATGTTTCCCCCTCTACCCTCAAGCTCTGTGCCGAACAACTGGCACCGGTCTACACAGACATTTTCAACCAGTCCCTGCAAACCTGCACTGTCCCTGACTGCTTCAAAGTCTCCACTATTGTCCCTGTACCCAAAAAGCCAAGGATTACTGGTATAAATTACTGCAGGCCTATCACACTGACATCTGTAATCAAGAAGACCCTTGAAAGACTTGTGCTGGCCCACCTGAAAAATATCACAAACCCCCTGCTGGACCCTCTGCAGTTTGCAAACCGGGCCAATAGATCAGTGGATGACGCAGTCAACCTGGGCCTGCACTTCATCCTCCAGCACCTAGACCGCCAGCGGACCTATGCAAGAATTTTGTTTGTAGATTTTAGCTCTGCATTCAACACCATTGTGCCAGAGCTACTACACTCCAAACTCTCCCAGTTGACTGTGCCTGAACCCCTCTGTCTGTGGATCACCAACTTCCTGACAGATAGGAAGTAGCAGGTGAGGCTGGGAAAGTACATCTCGGACCCGCTGACCCTCAGCATAGGAGCAGTTGTTTGTTCGTTGTTTTTCTGCATTGCAGCTGCTGCTGCTGCCTCTGTTTGTTGTCGTTCGCCTGACTGAGGTCAGTTGACAGGGCTCTCCGCGGGGAGGTCAACAACATGAGCACCGAACACCACAGCCCCACCCGGCTCAGACCTGCCCCACAAAGAGTGGGTCGCCCTGAACCAGCTCCGCACAGGGGTCGGCCGGTTCATCGCCAACATACATCGCTGGGGGCTGCGTCCATCAGCAGCCTGCATGTGTGGAGCAAACAGCGCAGCACGGCATTTAACTATGCTACAGTGCCTGGAGGCCGTTACATAACCTCTGCTGCCTCAAACGCGAGAAGAAAAAGCATAGGAGCACCGCAAGGCTGCGTACTCTCCCCTCTCCATTACTCTCTCTACACCAACGACTGCACCTCCACTGACTCCTCTGTCAAGCTTCTCAAGTTTGCGCACAATACAACCTTGATTGGACTGATCCAGGATGGGGAGGAATCTGCCTACAGAGAGGAAGTGACACATCTGGCGTCCTGGTGCCATCGCAACAACCTGGAGCTCATTGCTCTTAAGACGGTGGAATTGATTGTAGACTTTAGGAGAGCTTCCCCCTTTCCCCACTCACCATCAACAACACCACAGTCATATCTGTGGAGTCATTTCAGTTCCTTGGAACCATCATCTCCAGGGACCTTAAATGGGAGTCCACCATCGACTCCACAGTCAAATAGGTCCAACAGAGGATGTACTTCCTGCAGCAGCTGAGGAAGCACAATCCGCCACGGGCAATGATGGTCCAATTCTATACGGCCGTCATATAGTCTGTCCTCGCCTTCTCCATCATGGTCTGGTTTGGCTCAGCCACCAAGCACGACACCTGGAGGCTGCAGCGCATCGTTCAATCAGCCGAGAAGGTTGTTGGCAGCAATCTTCCCCCCATCGACGAACTGTACACTGCAGGGGCCAGGAAGTAAAATCATCTCTGACCCCTCTCACCTTGGCCACAAACTCTTTGAAGCACTTCCCTCCGGACTGTCAAAGCCGCCACAACCAGACATGAAAACAGCTTTTTTCCACGATCAGTAGCTCTACTCAATAGCCAAAAGCCTGTAGCCTCCTTTAGCTCTGGTATTTTATTTCATTCTTCACATGTTTAAATTCTTAATTGTTTACTGTATATCGTGTTGTTACTTGCGAACAAAGCACCAAGGCAAATTCCTTGTAAGTATATGTACTTGGCTAATAAAATTTATTAAATTCAAGTCAATACAATTCCTTGTAACTACTCTTCCCTTTCACCCTTTCCCTCTGGAAAACACACCTTTGGTGAAGCATGAAATCCATTCTAGCTCAGTTCTGGCCTGTGATTTTACGAATGGTTTATAAACATAGTTCCACGTTCCCTTCATACTTTGCAAAATTGTCCTAATATTTAAGGACACAAATGCACAGGAACAATTGTAATAGAGGTAGACATTTCTTTTAGAAAAAACATCAAATGAATGTCACTTGAATTCATTATGTGTGGTAATGTATATGGCACTAAAATCATGTCTTAATAATCTGTTGCTTTTGCAGGTTTCTGATTGTCCTTTAAAACATGGCATACCCATGCCAAGTAGCGACATTAAACGAGTGAGTAGATTGGGCATCTCAAGGGTGAAATCGCATCTACCTGTACTTATGAACAACGCACACCGTATTCACCACAGCAGCAGTAATACAAGGCATTTAGAATCAAATAACAATATAACCAAGCAGATTTGGAACGTCGGCAAAACCGTACATGATGCCAATAACAACAAATAAGAAGATACTTCTCTTAGAAGACTTTATTTTGGAGTCTTCATTTTAACAGTGTAAAAGATAGATCTGTAATATATTCATGAAATGTAAAGTTACTCTTTGTTATTATCTGTTGATTTTTGGACCACAGTGACTAAATGTAGAAAACTCGATGATAGTGCCGTGATAAAGCACTGTTTTTAGTTATTCCCTCTCGGTTTTATTCAATTCTTGGGTCGTGTACCTAAAATGGCAGATTTTTTTTGATTCAAGAAGAAGAATTTATACAAAAAGAAAATGGTTTGTTGCACATATTAAACATTTGCAATCATTGTAACACATTTTTTTTATTCAGGGTTTTTCCACAGAACTATATATATATTATGAAGTGAGAAGAACCATGTGGTACATATTTGGTATCCATGGCATGACGTGTAATTTACGCAAATGTATTTACATTTTTTAATATTAAAAACTTGTTTTCATTGGATTTTATCCAATGAATAGAATGTGGCAATAAATGTTAATGGAAATGCCCATTTTCATTCAATACAAGAAGCCATATTAACTGTTTTAATGGAATTCAATCGCTTCATAATTTCTCTTTTTTAATGTGATTTATGGTTAGTCACCAGTCTGTGGTGATACTGCAATGGTTAACAATTCACAGTGCATGTGTGGATAAATACCACAGTTTGTACAGAACACTTCTGCAGAAATCTTGTACTTATTTTTTAAAATGAATGTATTTGAATTTATTGAAGTAAAACATATGAAGAGAAACAAAAGAAATGTCTGGCTTTCAAACCAATCTTTTCTTGTACTTCAGAGTCACAAACACGGCTTTGAGCATTGGGTCACAGATGAAGTAACTATTGACCATGTGGATTAATAGTCATCATTTTTCATAAAACTATGGAAGGATGAAATAGCAGGCCAGTTGATTTATCAATAATGAAAAGAACAATATGAGTTGTCGATGTACTTCTGGTCGAACTCAAATATTTGCTGTCAGCTAGTTTCCATGATTGCACAGTGCGTTCCCGCATTTCCACGTTGTATACTTCAGCAGTGGGCCATTGGTTTTACTGCCAAATAATCTGTACCTCTTCAGAGGGGTTGCATTTTACCTCATGTTGTATATTTCCAGACACATCAATGTTTTTGATGTGTATGAACATCTTGTTGGAAGACAAAGGAGAGGTAGAAGGGATATAAAGAAGATGCATCATAACATATAAACATAATGCCAAGGTAATCCAGGACTAAAATCAGTGATGTGATACATTATCAGTTATTTCATGTATTTTCAGGTGCCATGTTGTCCTGCTTCATTCACTACACAATTCGTTGGCAGGTGGCAGAAATTAATGGGAAATGTTTCTTTTTTGTTCTAACCTACATGGAAGAGACATTCTTGCCATTTTGGACAGTCGTATTGCTGAGAAATGCCACTGGTGCAAGAAGAATTACATTTCTTGACAGAGTATAGTATGGACTTTGCCATGCCAACCAAGATGCCCATCTAAGCCAGTCCCATCTCGCATATCGCTCAAAACCTTTCATATCCATGTACCTGTCAAAATACCTTTTAAATGCTGTTATTGTAGCAAATCGTTCCATATACATATCGCCCTCTATGTCACTCAAATTCTCCTCTCATCTTAAACCTGTTTAGTTCTTATTTCCCAGCCTTTGGTTGGGGGGGGGGGGGTTGGAGAGATTGCATTCACCCCATGTATAATCCTTAAGATTTCATAGCACTCTATAAGATCACCCCTCAGATCACTCCAAGTAATAACGTTCCATTCTGCCTAATCTCTCCCTATAACTCATTCCTGGCAACATCTTCAAATCTTTTCTACACTCATTACAACTTAATGGTATTTCTCCTATAGGAGGGTGACAAAAACTAAATATGATAATCCAAGTGCGGCCTTACCAACATCTTGGGCAACTGCAATCTAACGTCCTTACTTTATATTCACTTACCTTATTGACCAAGCCCAGAATGTCAAAAGCCTTCTTCAACACCCAGTCCACCTGGGATACCACTTTCAAGGCCTCATCTTTCAATCTCTTCTAAGGTCCAAGATTCAGATTATGCATGGATACAGAGGGTGATAGAAGGATTTACTTCTCACTTCTCCCCATTATCAAAAACAAGACATGGTGCAATAAAATAGAAACTGAAGGAATTGTAGATTTTGGAATGTTTAGCAAACCACTAAGTACTGGAGTAACTCAGCAGTCCTGATGCAAAACATAACCTATCCATTCCCTCTACAGTTGCTGTCTGGGCCACTGAGTCACTCCAACATTGTGTTTTGCTCAAGACACGTCTGTCGTGAGATTGCACACTAATCCTCATCTGGTCCTGACACGAATGGACTCTGTAGTGTGCACCTCTTGCCCTGGAAGCAGCATGAAGAAGTCCTGCATCTGATAACAGTGTACGTATGAATCTTGGAGCCCAGCCTTCCCGACATGAAAAAGATGGTCACTTGTATCCAACTTCCTCTTGGCACAACTGGAACACATTTTCAAATAACAGTATATTTTGCAGCCAAACGCTCGGCTATTCTTCATTCTCACCTAGCTTGCAAGAAAGCTCAGAATGACACACATCGACTGACATCGTGATTTGCCTGTTACATAGAAACATAGAAATTAGGTGCAGGAGTAGGCCATTCGGCCCTTCGACCCTGCACCGCCATTCAATATGATCATGGCTGATCATCCAACTCAGTATCCCGTACCTGCCTTCTCTCCATACCCCCTGATCCCCTTAGCCACAAGGGCCACATCTAACTCCCTCTTAAATATAGCCAATGAACTGGCCTCAACTACCCTCTCTGGCAGAGAGTTCCAGAGATTCACCACTCTCTGTGTGAAAAATGTTCTTCTCATCTCGGTTTTAAAGGATTTCCCCCTTATCCTTAAGCTGTGACCCCTTGTCCTGGACTTCCCCAACATCGGGAACAATCTTCCTGCATCTAGCCTGTCCAACCCCTTAAGAATTTTGTAAGTTTCTATCAGATCCCCTCTCAATCTCCTAAATTCTAGAGAGTATAAACCAAGTCTATCCAGTCTTTCTTCATAAGACAGTCCTGACATCCCAGGAATCAGTCTGGTGAACCTTCTCTGCACTCCCTCTATGGCAATAATGTCCTTCCTCAGATTTGGAGACCAAAACTGTATGCAATACTCCAGGTGTGGTCTCACCAAGACCCTGTACAACTGCAGTAGAACCTCCCTGCTCCTATACTCAAATCCTTTTGCAATGAAAGCTAACATACCATTCGCTTTCTTTACTGCCTGCTGCACCTGCATGCCTACCTTCAATGACTGGTGCACCATGACACCCAGGTCTCGCTGCATCTCCCCCTTTCCCAATCTGCCACCATTTAGATAATAGTCTGCTTTCCCGTTTTTGCCACCAAAATGGATAACCTCACATTTATCCACATTATACTCCATCTGCCAAACATTTGCCCACTCACCCAGCCTATCCAAGTCACCTTGCAGTCTCCTAGCATCCTCCTCACAGCTAACACTGCCCCCCAGCTTAGTGTCATCCGCAAACTTGGAGATATTGCCTTCAATTCCCTCATCCAGATCATTAATATATATTGTAAATAGCTGGGGTCCCAGCACTGAGCCTTGCGGTACCCCACTAGTCACTGCCTGCCATTGTGAAAAGGACCCGTTTTTACTCCTACTCTTTGCTTCCTGTTTGCCAGCCACTTCTCTATCCACATCAATACTGAACCCCCAATGCCGTGTGCTTTAAGTTTGTATACGAATCTCTTATGTGGGACCTTGTCGAAAGCCTTCTGGAAGTCCAGGTACACCACATCCACTGGTTCTCCCCTATCCACGCTACTAGTTACATCCTCGAAAAATTCTATACGATTCGTCAGACATGATTTACCTTTCGTAAATCCATGCTGACTTTGTCCAATGATTTCACCACTTTCCAAATATGCTGCTATCCCATCTTTAATAACTGACTCTAGCAGTTTCCCCACTACCGATGTTAGACTAACTGATCTGTAATTCCCCGTTTTCTCTCTCCCTCCCTTCTTAAAAAGTGGGGTTACGTTTGCTACCCGCCAATCCTCAGGAACTACTCCAGAATCTAAAGAGTTTTGAAAGATTATTACTAATGCATCCACTATTTCTGGAGCTACTTCCTTAAGTACTCTGGGATGCAGCCTATCTGGCCCTGAGGATTTATCGGCCTTTAATCCATTCAATTTACCCAACACCACTTCCCGGCTAACCTGGATTTCACTCAATTCCTCCAACTCCTTTGACCCGCGGTCCCCTGCTATTTCCGGCAAATTATTTATGTCTTCCTTAGTGAAGACGGAACCAAAGTAGTTATTCAATTGGTCCGCCATATCCTTGTTCCCCATGATCAACTCACCTGTTTCTGACTGCAAGGGACCTACATTTGTTTTAACTAATCTCTTTTCACATATCTATAAAAACTTTTGCAGTCAGTTTTTATGTTCCCTGCCAGTTTTCTTTCATAATCTATTTTTCCTTTCCTAATTAAGCCCTTCGTCCTCCTCTGCTGGTCTCTGAATTTCTCCCAGTCCTCTGGTATGCTGCTTTTTCTGGCTAATTTGTACGTATCATCCTTCGCTTTGATACTATCCCTGATTTCCCTTGTTATCCACGGATGTACTACCTTCCCTGATTTATTCTTTTGCCAAACTGGGATGAACAATTTTTGTAGTTCATCCATGCAGTCTTTAAATGTCTTCCATTGCACATCCACCGTCAACCCTTTTAGAATTAATTGTCAGTCAATCTTGGCCAATTCACGTCTCATACCCTCAAAGTTACCTTTCTTTAAGTTCGGAACCATTGTTTCTGAATTAACAATGTCACGCTCCATCCTAATGAAGAACTCAACCATATTATGGTCACTCTTGCCCAAGGGGGCACGTACAACAAGATTGCTAACTAACCCTTCCTCATTACTCAATACCCAGTCTAAAATAGCCTGCTCTCTCGTTGGTTCCTCTACATGTTGATTTAGATAACTATCCCGCATACATTCCAAGAAATCCTCTTCCTCAGCACCCCTGCCAATTTGATTCACCCAATCTATATGTAGATTGAAGTCACCCATTATAACTGTTTTGCCTTTGTCGCACGCATTTCTAATTTCCTGTTTGATACCATCTCCAACTTCACTACTACTGTTAGGTGGCCTGTACACAACACCCACCAGCGTTTTCTGCCCCTTAGTGTTTCGCAGCTCTACACATACCGATTCCACATCCTCCAAACTAATGTCCTTCCTTTCCATTGCATTAATCTCCTCTCTAATCAGTAACGCTACCCCACCTCCTTTTCCTTTCTCTCTATCCCTCCTGAATATTGAATATCCCTGGATGTTCAGCTCCCAGCCTTGGTCACCCTGGAGCCATGTCTCCGTGATCCCAACTATATCATAGTCATTAATAGCTATCTGCACATTCAACTCATCCACTTTATTACGAATGCTCCTTGCATTGAGAGACAAACCCTTCAGGCTTGTTTTTACAACACTCTTACCCCTTATACAATTATGTTGAAAAGTGGCCCTTTTTGATTTTTGCCCGGGTTTTGTGTGCCTGCCACTTTTACTTTTCACCTTGCTACCTATTGCTTCTACCCTCATTTTACACCCCTCGGTCTCTACGCTCACACATTTAAGAAACCCTTTCCCTTTAACTCCATCCTCCACTATCCCATTCGACACCCCACCCCCCTTATTCAGTTTAAAGCCACCCGTGTAGCAGTGGCAAACCTGCCTGCCAGAATGCTGGTCCCACACCTGTTAAGATGCAATCCGTCCCTTTTGTAGAGTTCCCCCTTGTACTGTTCTGCAGCCTTATTGGTATCGGTTTGTCATTGTGCAAAAGAGAAACAATATGAAGATGGTATACAGTGGCTTGCAAAAGTATTCATACCCCTTGACCTTTTCCACATTTTGTCACGTTACAACCACAAACGTAAATGTATTTTATTGGGATTTTATGTGATAGACCAACACAAAGTGGTGCATAATTGTGAAGTGGAAGGAAAATGATACATGGTTTTCAAATTTTTTTACAAATAATAAACTGAAAAGTGTGGCGTGCAAAAGGATTCAGGCCCCTTTACTCAGATACCCCTAAATAAAATCCAGTGCAACCAATTACCTTCAGAAGTCACCTAATTAGTAAATAGAGTCCACTTGTGTGTAATCCAATCTCAGTATAAATACAGCTGTTCTGTGAAGGCCTCAGAGGTTTGTTAAGAGAACATTAGTGAACAAACAGCATCATGAAGCCCAAGGAACGCACCTGGCAGGTCAGGGATAAAGTTGTGGAGAAGTTTAAAGCAGGGTTAGGTTGTAAAAAAATATCCCAAGCTTTGAACATCTCACGGAGCACTGTTCAATCCATTATCCGATAATGGAAAGAGTATGGCACAAGTGCAAACCTACCAAGACATGGCCGTCCACCTAAACTGCCAAGCCGGGCAAGGAGAGCATTGATCAGAGAAGCAGCCAAGGCCCATGGTAACTCTGGAGGAGCTGCAGAGATCCACAGCTCAGGTGGGAGAATCTGTCCACAGGACAACTATTAGTCGTGCACTCCACAAATCGGGCCTTTATGGAAGAGTGGCAAGAAGAAAGCCATTGTTGGAAAAAAAGCCATAAGAAGTCCCGTTTGCAGTTTGCCACAAGCCATGTGGGGGACACAGCAAACATGTGGAGGAAGGTGCTCTGGTCAGATGAGACCAAAATTGAAGTTTTTGGCCTAAATGCAAAACGCTATGTGTGGCGGAAAACTAACACTGCACATCACCCTGAACACACCATCCCCACTGTGAAACATGGTGGTGGCAGCATCATGCTGTGGGGATGCTTTTCTTCAGCAGGGACAGGGAAACTTTTGCGCGCCACACTTTTCAGTTTTTTATTTGCAAAAAAATTTGAAAACCATGTATCATTTTCCTTCCACTTCACAATTATGCGCCACTTTGTGTTGGTCTATCACATAAAATCCCAATAAAATACATTTACGTTTGTGGTTGTAACGTGACAAAATGTGGAAAAGTTCAAGGGGTATGAAAACTTTTGCAAGCCACTGTACATGTTGGGGATGTACATGTCACAGTCAGCATCCAATGTTTATTACTCAGCACATTTATTTTTATATTCGCAGCTTGAAAAATGAGAATGAGCAGAGACTTGTCCAGAGTTGAAATGAATCAGGTTAGATAGTTGTTTATATAGAAATCTTTATTACACACGCTATATCACATGAACACTAATATCTCTCTAAAATGATGAAATAAAGTTATAAATGTATGTTAATTACTTGAACATGTCGCCAAATATGTTTGTCGTACAATAACTATAATACATTCAAAAATGCTAATTATTATTTTTGTTTTCATAATTTGTGCTAAACCTAACTTGTAGGCAGTTCTAAGTTTAATAGCCGTTAAAAGGTAAATTCGGCTTTGCATTAAATAGTTTATGATGCTATTTTGTTTCCAATAGATGCTCTAATTAAAGAATTCCTAACATGAGCACACTGAATTCTTTTTTTTTTAATATTGATCAATTATATAGAAGTATACATTTGTTTACAGTGAAACATAGAAACATAGAAAATAGGTGCAGGAGGAGGCCATTCGGCCCTTCGAACCAGAACCGCCATTCATTGTGATCATGGCTGATCGTCCCCAATCAATAACCCATGCCTGCCTTCTCCCTATATCCCTTGATACCACCAGCCCCTAGAGCTCTATCTACCTCTCTCTTAAATCCATCCAGTGATTTGGCCTCCACTGCCCTCTGTGGCAGGGAATTCCACACATTCACAACTCTCTGGGTGAAAAAGGTTTTTCTCACCTCAGTCTTAAATGGCCTCCCCTTTATTCTAAGACTGTGGCCCCTGGTTCTGGACTCGCCCAACATTGGGAACATTTTTTCCTGCATCTAGCTTGTCCAGTCCTTTTATAATTTTATATTTCATTTTAATGCTCCCTTTTTAAATACCAATCACACTGATGATTGTAACGTCCAAAGGTACAAAACATATTCCTATTGTTAAATATTAGTTTGAATCTGTAACATTTTTCTATGAAATGTGTGCCAATATCTTCCCAACAAAAAGCTTTTGGCCCCACTTGAGAATCTGTGTCTGTTAATATACCACAAGGTAAATGACACGTTTACTTCAGTGGAACAGTTTAAAACAGGAAGATCGATAACCATCACTCCACTTGTGTAGAAAATTACAATTGTTCTTTTGTAGCCAGAAACGTCCCTGCGGCTTCAAACATCCACAGGGATATGTGCAGCAGGCATCTTCACTTTAGTGTTCCCCTTCACTTCTTCTTGGTCACTCGACCAGAATCTTCGGACTTGTGATCAAATCTACAGTGATTCCAGAAGTCACAATATGACCTCAAGCAGGATGAAATAGGTAATAAATGCTGGCCTTTTCCTGATGCACAATTTCCGAGGATAACTGCTTTGAAAATATTACAGTAGAAAGACACAAAAAGTTGGAGTAATTCAGCGGGACAGGCAGCATCTCTGGAGAGAAGGAATGGGTGACGTTTCGGGTCGAGACCCTTCTTCAGACTGGTTAGGGATAAGGGAAATGAGAGATGTAGATGGTGATGTGGAGAGATAAAGAACAATGAATGAAAGATATGCAAAAAAGTAACGACGATAAAGGAAACAGGCCATTGGTAGTTGTTTGTAGAGTGAAAACAAGAAGCTGGTGTGACTTGGGTGGGGGAGGGATGGAGAGAGGGAATGGTGGGGTACCTGAATTGAAAGAAATCAATATTCAGGGTCTTGTTGAAATGACATTCTCCAATCCACTGCATATTTTCAGTGGTGCAGAGCCAGAGATTTAGGCTCAATCCTGACCTTAGAGTTTGCACATTCCCCTTGGGACTAGGTAGATTTTCTACCGCGTATATATATCGATAGCTATACAGGCTGGTCGGTTAATTAACTGTAAAACATCCTAGTGTCAAAGGTATAATCTGAGGGAAATTAATAAGAACATGGGGAGAATTAAAAATGGAATGAATGTAGGATTATACAAATGGATGTGGACCCAATAATCTGTTTCCACACTTGTCTGTTCTCAGGGGCCAGATGACTACAAAATACTCTCCAATAATCAAATATATATGAAGACCCTGAGCTGATTTTTTATATTGAAGTTTTACCATTTCCTAGGCACAGTCAATTTTTTGACATAATGTTTGAAAATACTTGGTTGACCCACGCCTTCTACATCAAAGTTTAGAACACCAATACTTCATGCATCTCAGCCGTGCAAATGATCTGACCCTTCCCAAATTTACTTATTTGGAGCTATTCGTAAATGAAAGATCATAGTGCCCTGTCAATAGGTCGGGTGCCGTCAGAGCCAAGACTGACTGTGATATTACAACACTGGTGATTGATTAAGCTTCTATTGGGCCAACATTGGAAGACAGTTGGATCGTAAGCATCACCAAAGGAGCCCTAAATGCAATAGAGCTTTGCTGAGTCAACAGTTTGGAAGATTAGCTTTACCTATGGGATCCTATGTAAGTCACATGTCTATAATGTGGATTAATTTAGATGTAAATATGTACTTACACACACAAACCTAAAGGTCCGTGAGGATTTGCTCAGGCTACCAGTTTCTAAGAGTAGTGCAGAGTTTTGTGCTGCAGTTGTAGGTTCTCTGCAATTCCCTGCTTCCAATAGCTTGATGAGACTGTTGTGCATTTTGTTCTTTGTAGCTTCATAACCTTGTTTCTTGGAGGTCCTCTTCTGCCTCTTCCTGCAAGGCAGTTATTTTTGGACGTGTTTTCCTTTTGCTTGAATTCCTTTTGTGAGCGGTGAATAGTTTTGCACGGTCCAAATGTCCAAAGACCTGCTTGAAAAGATTTGCTTCTGTTAGAAGCTTCTGCAGAGCATCAAACTGTTTGACTGAACTTCCTTCAATCACCTACAATGAAATCAAACACACAATTAGGTATTGGACAAAATATATTTTTTTATTAGGTATTATCCATTAAGAAGGTAAAGAAGTTTCAATTTTTGTGCAAAGATCAGCTGAAAGAAATGAACTATTTTGGGACACCCAGGATGGAAATATCGAATACTATTTGCTTTAAGGTGAGAGGGGGAAAGGTTTAAGTTGTGCATAAGGGGGATTAAAGCTCTTCAGTGGTTGGTGGTGGCAGATGGAGATGTGTGGTGGCATAAGGAGGCTTTTGGATACCAATGGATTATGTGCTCTTAGAGCTTCTTATGTTTGGCAGTACTGTGGGCCCTGTTGTGCTGTACTGTTCTATATTCTATTTTAAATAGTATGTTTCAGCAGTATTAAGAACAAAAAGTGATCCTAAAGATGTCCCACGGCGAAGTTAGTGGCTTTTCAGATCAATTTATGGCGTGGATTTGTGAAAGGGATGGTTGCGCATAGAGGGAGGGGGAAATAAAATTGTTCGCCAGGTAACTAGTCAAATCATTCAGGCAATTGACCACCACCTATGTTTGTTTTCTACCTTTGTCAATGACCCAAGATTAGGATATAACCAGCAGAAAAATGGAGAGCATCGACAGAGAAGGGCTGAAGACCTTTCATCAGAACCGGGAAAGGCTGTAGAGTAAAAAATAAAAAGATACCAAGGGAAAGGAGAGGGAAGAACGTGCGGCAAGGTGGCGCAGCGGTTGAGTTGCTGCCCCTACAGCGCTTGCAGCGCCAGAGACCTGGGTTCGATCCCCACTACGGGTCCTGTTTGTATGGAGTTTGTACGTTCTGCCCGTGACCGCGTGGGTTTTCTCTGAGATCTTCGGTTTCCTCCCACACTCTAAAGACGTACAGGTTTGTAGGTTAATTGGCTTGGTATTTGTAAATTGTCCCTAGTGTGTGTAGGGTGGTGTTAATGTGTGGGGATTGCTGGTCGGAGCGGACTCGGTGGGCCGAAGAGCCTGTTTCCGCGCTAAAGTAAACATGGGAGTAAGGCAGGTGTGATTAAATGCCAAAAGTGAAGATGGCACAAATGAAAGCGAGGGGAAATAGGGTAATCCTTCAGGACAGGCTTCTGCCCCTTTACTAAAGAGATATATAACGTTGAAACCAGATTTCTCTGTTCCTGCCAACAACTGTTTGACCTTTGTGTCTATACTAAAATATCTAGGGCATATTATTACTGAACAAATGACAGATGATGAGGATATTTATAGGCAATAACACATGCTGTATGTACAGGCAAATATTCTCTTGCGTAAATTTGGTGCGTGTGCAGATGTGGTGAAGATGTCGCTATTTAGAGCATACTGCACACCACTCTACACTGCACACCTGTGGTCGAACTATTTAAAGACTAGTATGCAGAGACTAAAGGTGGCATATAACGATAACATGAGAACACTGCTAAGGAAACCTAGATGGTGTAGCGCCAGTAATATGTTTGTGGCTGCAGGAGTCAATACTTTAGAAGCTATCCTAAGACACCACATGTATAAATTCATTTGCAGGATAAATGACTCTAAAAATGTGCTTATTGTGGCCTTGTCAAACATAAGGGTTAGCACTACACGCTACGAATCCCAGTTGTGGAGACACTGGTATCATCTCGTTGTAGGACATTGATCATCTTTTAATCTGGATTTTTAATTTATGTATTGTGTTAAATATATAAAAATATATAAATTATGATGTTTTTATAAGTGATATACCAAGATTTGATATATATTTATGATATTTGATATGCAATGGATTTTTAATGTAATGTTGCCCCTTGTCTGGACCTTGAGTCCGTAATAAAGTTTATTATTATTATTATTATTATTATTATATTATCCACAAATAACACGCTGCTTCCCACTACAAATGATATGCCCGAATAATGCAAGGAAGAGACAGCAAACAAAACATACCAGAAATTGCTGGCAATCGAGGAGAGCTTCTACTCTGTGCTCTGACAGTATAACTGTGCAGTTTGAAAATGTATTTTTCAAAGTCTTTCTTATGATTTGGAACGTTCTGTTGAAAGAAAAGGATTTAGATTCTAAATTGTCATTTTACATACCATCTAGTATATATAATTATTTATGACATAACAATTCAAACATGCGGTCAATTTGTTACTAGCGATAGATTTGATGTCAAATAATATTACAATCCTTTGAAATTATGATCTTTTTAATACACTGACTCATACCAATGCTCATATTATACTTTTGTTTACTTTCGCTATGTTATCAGTTGGGCACATTTTTAGAATAAAATTATAAATAATAATGGCACAAAAGGACATAAATTAAAATTCTGCTCTGCTAGTGAACTTGTTGGCCTATGTAAATATTCTTGGTTAATGATTTGTGACAAGTTAAATGCTGTAGGTCCTGCCTTCATATCCTAGCCAAGCCCGCACCTTGGCCCGGTATGGAGATTATTTCCTTATCCCAACAGCACTGTGGGAGTACCTTTATGATAAGGACTGTAGTGGTTCCATATGATGGATCACCACCACTATCTTATGGGCAATTGAGGATGGGCAATAAATTGTGGCTCTACATCACGAGAAATGAATACATGAAAATAGTCTGTAAGTCGACTTACACAGGGTCCAGGTGTGCAGTAGGTTCATCGAGCAACAGGATTTTGGCCTTGCTGAGAATAGATCGAGCCAAACACATGAGTTGTTTGTGGCCATTGCTGAGAATGTAGCCGCCATCCACCAAAACAAAGTTAAGATTATCCGGAAATTGTTCAATCATTGATTTCAAGCCAACCTACATTGATATAATTAGCATCAGTAAAGTTCATAAGTTCATAAGTTCCAGGAGCAGAAATCGGCCATTCGGCCCATCAAGTCTACTCCGCCATTCAATCATGGCTGATCTATCTTTCCCTCCCAACCCCATTCTCCTGCCTTCTGCTCATAACCCCTAACACCAGCACAAACAAGAATATGTTCAATATGTTCCGCCATGAATGGCTTGCAAGTGCTGTCCCATGGTCACCCATCACACTGAGACCTGATGTCCACCAGCACACATTGGTGAGTAAATAAAGACCATTTATATAAAGAGCCATTGGCTTGCTCCTGACCATTCCCACCATTGAATGGAAAGAGCACTTTCAGCCCACCTGGTCCACATTAACCATCCAGCACCCATTTATACTAATCCCATAGTATTCACTTCACATTCCCATCAATTCCCTTGAATCCACACACAAGGGGCAAGTAACATAATATGTGAAGCTTGTTTAAGCTTGAATCATATTTTCTCTGAATATGAATATATCACATGGATGTGCAGGAATGGAGATATATGGATCGTACGGTACAATACGATAGAACGTTATTGATCCCAGGAGGCCAACGGTCATAAAATACAACAAGATACATGAAACATGAAATTAAAGTGATGTGTGGAAAAAATTGGGGATATGCACAGATTGGGAGCGGGGGGGAGGAGGGGAGTCAGTCTACCCCACGACAGAAGGGGGAAGGAGCAGTTGTACAGTTTGGTAGCCACAGGGATAAAGGATCATGTGCATGCAGATGCGATTAGTGGAGTTTGGCATCATGTTCAGCATGGATATTGTGGGCTGGAGAAGCTGTTCCTGTGCTGTACGTGTCTAAGTTCTGTGCTCTGTCTTCCTTTAATTCAATCAGAATTAATTTATATTTCACATTGGCTCTGATGCCCTCAACCATGTATAATTACATTCAAAGGAAATATCTATTATGTCTTATTTAGCCTATGTATTTTTATGTAACTTTGCAGCAAGGGTGCTAGAAAACACATTTTGTTCAAATGTTGGATGGCACTATATTGCAATATCATTAAAAAATGCAATAATCTGTGTAAAATCCGTGACTAGGAATACCATCTTTGTGAGGTGGGTTTTGCTGTCAACACTAAGAACCTGACATCTCAGCCACTCGCACAAGTTCTGATGTGGAAACACATGCTATGGTCATCAGTACATTGAATGCAGCTCTGGAAGCTAAAGCTAAGGCCACGGAGGACTTTCATTACATGCTTGAACACTCTGGCCTGAATCACAGAGGGGTAGACACACTGATTCACCTGTATTACTTCAATGCCAGGGTTGGAAATTAAAAAACAAGTTCAGGAAACACATCATTTTCAAAGAGTTAGCTTTGAAAGCTAACTGTTTCAAAGTCCTCCTCTTAACAAAATGTCGTAACCAGCACTCCTTTAACCAGAGAGAGAAGCACAAAGAGAAGTGTGAAAACGCACACCTCCAGATTCAGGGACAGTTTCTTCTCAGCTGTTATCAAACAACGGAATCAACCTTCCACAAACAGAGCAATGGTGACCCTCGGACAATCCTTGATCAGACTTTGCTGGCTTTACCTTGCTCTAAACGTTATTTCCTTACCATGTACGATTATAATCATGTATTGTCTTTCTGCTGACTGGATGGCAACAAAACCTTTTCACTGTACCTCGGTACAAATGACAATAAACTAAGCAAATTGTTCAGTCAAGCATAATTCAAGTGAGAGACCGCAAGGATTCAACATCACCTGGGCATCACATCATTGGAAAGACCATGAGGCTGGGAAGATCACACTGCCTAATGTATTCTGCTAACTACATCAGTTTGCCCTAAATCAGTGCTGGCAATGAAAATGTTGCTGTTTGAAAACTAATTTGTAGGAAGGAACAGCAGATGCTGATTTAAACCGAAGATAGACACAAAAAGCTGGAGTAACTCAGCAGAAATGCAGCATCTCTGGGGAGAAGGAATGGGTTGAGATGGTCAGAAGAAGGGTCTCGACCTGAAACGTCACCTATTCCTTCTGCTCAGAGATGCTGCCTGTCCCCAGTCAGTTACTACAGTTTTTTGTGAAAACCAATTTGACAGCCTCAATGACCTGGAAGGACCAGCAGTTATCTCTCCTCAAACCTTAGCTCACAGACTCCTGAAGGCCCCCTATCAACAGGAGCAATCCCCCCTCCAAGATGCAGGGAGGCGTGTCCTGTACAGGCTCCTCCTCCACACCCTGCACTTCCTCGCCCTGGTCCACCGTCCGGACACCAAGTGGCGGTCAGTGTTGCCTTCCGGTCGCGAGGGGGGTCCCCGGTGGGGGTCCCTCTACGCAGGGATTCTCCCCCTCTACATTGGGGACCTGGGGTGGAGGGTATTGCACCGAGGTGTTCCCTGCAACCTGTTTCTCTCGCGGTTCACAGACTCGCCAGCCGCCTGCCACTTTTGCGGGCTGGAAGAGTCTGTGTACCACGTGTACATGGAGTGCGTGAGGCTGCAGCCACTGTTTGAATATCTAAAGGGGCTGCTCCTTGCCTTCTGGCTGCATTTTTCACCCACCATCCTCATCTTTGGACACCCTGTGCGTAGGGGAGAGGGTAGGGCTGAAGATGTCCTGGTTGGGTTGCTCCTGGGCCTGGCCAAGCTGGCCATCCGCGAGTCACGGCGCCAGACGGCGGAGGGCTCTACCCGAGCCAGCTGCCTGCCCCTTTTCCGGGGTTACGTCCGTGCCCGGGTGGGATTAGAAAGGGAATACGCCCTGTCTGTGGGCACCCTGAGGGAGTTCCAGGACCGCTGGGCTCCGCAGGGTGTTGAATGTATCCTCAATAAGGATTGTATCATAATTGTATAATAGTTTATTATGGATATATGTTTGTATTGTATTTATGGTGGTGGGTTCTGGCTTGTTTTATTGTAGTGTAAATATTATTTTTTAATAATTGAATACATTTTTTGATTTAAAAAAAAAAACAAAAAAAACAGGAGTAATCCCATCAAGAGACGCCAGGAAGTTAATTATTCTAAAACACAGGATGTCTTGGATTGGATCACAAACAAAAGAAACAGCTCCGTGTGCCCCTGAGAGCTGAGATCACACAGATGTCCCCCGTTTTAAAGAATCCCCTACTTTTTAATTTAAAATGTGTTTGACATTCCAGCCTCACATTTTCCGGTTCCAAGCATATTATGAACATGAAGTCACCTTCAACAATAAAAAACAGGTTATTTATAGTAAGATAAAAATCAATCACATTGGTTATTTATTTGAAATTATATATCCCAATATCACATTTATTCCATGCAAAAAAAATGAATAACGTGCTATATTTAAAAAAAAAAGGTTTATGCACCTCTTCAGTGACCTTCCAGATCTCCTCATCAGTCCACTGTTCATAAGGGTCTAGATTCTTCCGGAAAGTCCCAGAGAACACAAAGACTTTCTGTAAGGTGGAATATTAAATTTCAGTTGATTTCTGAGAGGCATTCACATTTACAACAGTTTGCAGGGATATCAGCAACATGTTATCAAACAAGATGAACAGAGGAAGTATGCTCACCCTCTCCTGTTTAAGTCTGCAAGCTAGAGATGGCACTGCTGTGTGTCTGTGCCAATTGCTGACTATTCTAGTTGTTTGCAATAGTTTCAAATGCACTGGAATGTAATAAACAGCCTATGTTCTTGACACACCTATTATGTCAGGATTATAATTGAATTTTTCACCGTGAATCCACAAACTTCATCTTATCTAGCTCCACCTCCAAAGATGTACAGGTTTGTAGGTTAATTGGCTTTGTAAAGGTAAAACTTGTCCCCAGTGTGTGTAGGATAGTGTTGGTGTGCGGACGTGGTGGGCCGAAGGGCCTGTTTCCGCGCTGTATCTCTAAACTAAACTAAACTTTAATCATTACGGGTGGTAAAGTTCATGTGACTCATGACTCAGGTTATTGTCTTGACGTTGCAAGAGAAAATCAATCAAGGCTTTTACTAATATGCTGTGGAGAGTACTGGAATTACAGCTTGCCACGTACCATGCAATGTACTAAATAGTGAATTATATCTGAAACATTACCTGAGGTATGACACCAAATGCTTTCCGCCACTTTCGCAGAGAGACTGAATTCCAGGAAATCCCATCAATCTGTATTTCCCCTTCAGTAGACAGGAGGCGCAAAAAAGCAGAAAGTAAAGTGCTTTTCCCAGCACCCGTCCGTCCCAACAGTCCAACCTATTGTGTTGAGCACAGTGCTTAATAACATTATTAAACGGACACAGAAAATGGTCTGAATGTGTTTGTAAAGTAACTATCTTAAAGGAAAAAAATCAATAGTTGTTGTAGAGGGACTGAGTTTGAGCCATTATTCAGTGCCTCAGAAGTGGATCATCAAATAAATAGCAACAAATATTTAGACCCTTCTAGACTAAGTGTGACTGGTCCCCCAACGCAACCCATTCCCCAACGCAATATTCCACCACTCACACATAGCCCCAAACTGTGCAGGCGTGGATCATTTCCCCTCATTGCCAAGCACTCCCTCCCCCTCCTCTTCATGTGGAGGAGGGGAGGGGGGGAAGGGAAGTGGGGTGTGTGGCGGGGGGTGGGTGTTGGGTGGGGAGGGGAGGAGGGATGTGTAGGGGGGAGGGTGTATGTGGGCAGGAGGGTGTGTGGGAGGGGGGGTGTGTGGGGGAGGATGTGTGTGTGTGTGGGCTGGGGCGGGGTGTGCAGGCAGAGGGGTTGTGAGGGGGGAGTGGTGTGTGGAGGTGGGGGTGTTTGGGAGCGGGGAGGGGGGTTGTTGTGTGGGGGAGCGGGAGGGAGGAATTAAACCTCGCTAACTTTTACGACATTCAACCGATCGGAACGAAACTTGGTGGACTCGCATCACAGGAGAATGGCGAGTGAACTGGGGGAAAATCATAGCGCTATCGCAAACCGTTTTTACGCAAATAGAAAGACCGCGCAAACCGGAAGATAACAAGATCAGAGTTTTAGTTATGTATAGATAGAAGATGGATAGATAAATTGCATTTGGTTTTTGCAAAATAAACATGATCATATAATCAAGTTAGCTACCAAAGACTAGTGGTGAAACTTACTATTTTACAATGCATTAAATTGCCTAGTGTATTAAAGAATCTTAGGAAATCCTTTTGGACACAGTCTATTTTAAAGACGTCTGCCATCAAAAGTATATCCAGTAGAGTCATAGTGTTCAGAGCGAAATCAGAGATTACAGCAAATGTAATCAGTCTTGCACAAAAGGATGAATGCTAGAGACATCAAATTACAAAGGCCTGCGGAATTACAACCATCCATGCCAGCCAAGATGCCTCATTTAAGCTAGTATCATCTACCTGCATTTGGTCCATAGCCCACCAAACCCTTCCTATCTAGGTACTTGTCCAAGAGTCTTAAATGGAGGGGAAAGTATGCAATTAATTGCAAGATACTGAACTTGGGGGCCAAATCCATAACTCCCCGACAGTAGCAACCTAAATCCAATCTGCTCAAACTACACATGATGGTGGAAGGTTGGTTTTTGGACTGGAGGTCTATGACTAGTGATGTGCCTCAGGCATCAGTGCTGGGCCCATTGCAGTTTATAGTTTATATCAACGATTTGGATGAGAATGCACAAATCATGATTAGTAAGTTTTCATGTGACATTAAAATGGGTGGTATCTTAGGTAGGGAAGGTGATTATTAAAAATTGCAACCATTGAGCAAGTAAGCCAAGGAATGGCTAATGGAGTTTAGTGCAGATAAGTGCAAGATGTTGCGTTTTGGGAAGTCAAACCAGGGCACGACCTTCACAAGGAATGGCAGGGCTCTGGGGAGTGTTGTTGAGGGATGGGACCTAGGAGTGCTGGTACATAGTTCATCAAAGTGGCGTCACAGGTAAATAAGGTAGCTGAGAAGACTTTCAGTGCATTTGCTTTCATCAGTCAGGATATTGTGTATAGAAGTTGGGATGTTACAGTTGTACAAGACATTGGTGAGGTCACAATTGTGTAATGTGTATTGTGCTCAGATTTGGTCACCCTGTTCTAGGGAGGATGTTGTTAAGTTGGAAAGAGTGCAGAGAAGATCTACGAAGATGTTGCTAGGGTCTGAGTTACAGTATAGGGAGAGGTTAGTCAGGCTAGGACCTTATTCCTTGGAGCACTGGAGGATGAGGTGTGATTGTACAGAGGTGTATAAGATCATGAGAGGAATGAATAAGCTAAATGCAGAGTCTTTTACCCAGATGAGAGGAATCAAGAACCAGAGGACATAGTTTTAAGGTATAAGGGGAAAGCTAAAAAACCGAGGGGCAACTTTTCTACATGGATGGTGATGGGTGTATGGAACGAGCAGCCAGAGACTGTAGTTGAGGCAGGTACTAAAACAACATTTGAAAGACATTTGAGTAGGTACATGGATCGGAAAGATTTGGGGTATGGGCCAAATACGGCAGGTGGGACTAAAGAAAATGGGGCATCTTTATCGGCTTAGGCAAGTTTGGCTGAAGAGCCCGTTTCCATTCTGTATTACACTATTACCTGGTAATTTAATTCAATAAAAAATAATTAATAATATCTGTGGACATTTTTTACTGGATACCAGGTTATACAGTAGGTTATTTCCATCATGATTTGTTTTGTTCTTTTGTCATGGGTTTGCAGAAGACAATGGGTTTGTTGAGTTTACCCCCCACCCCCACCCAGAACATTTCCAGTGGGAATGGTCCAATTCTTCCACTTTTCTCCCTGTACCCCGTTCTTGCTAACACAACCATCAACCCACCCATTCTCTGCGGGCCCAGCCACCCAGTGGCACAAGGGACTATGTAAAGTAGCCAATAAACCATCCAGCAAGCTCTAGAATATATGAAGAAAACAGATACCTGAGGAACTTGCAGACTCTACACAGACACCTTCTATTCTAGGAATAACATATAATTATTCCGTTTTTATCATTTAACATCCGGTATCTTTATTTAGTATTTCTCAATTTATATTGAGTAATTCTCTGAGCATAAAAATATTTTTTAAACTGGAAATAAAGAAGAGATGGCACAGTGGTGCAACTAGTCGAGATGCTGCCACACAGCGCCAGAGACGTGGGTTCGATCCTATCCTGGCATAGATAGATAGATAGATAGCCTTTTATTGCTGTCTGTGTGGAGTGTGTGCATACTCCCTATGAGTTTCCTCTGGGTGCTCCGGTTTCCTCCCACATCCCAAAGATGTGCGGGCGTGAAGGTCAGTTGCCCTTGCTGCACAAGGAATGGAGTCCAAAGTGGAACAACATAGAACTAGTGTGAATGGGCGAATGGTGGTTGGCATGGACTCAATGGGCTGAAGGGCCTATTTCCGTGCTCTACCTTTTAATCAATCAACATTGACGTCAAGTGCATTGGAATGGATGTATCTACTGCCTTACCCTTTGCCCGGCATTCACTGAGAAGGAAAGGTCCTGCAGCACTGCGCGGCCATCACTGGTATACTTGGCTGTGAGGTTGTTCACCATCATTTGGCCTCCAGATGGCCACTCATGTGTTAGATGTTTATTCTCAATCACAAGTGCATCCAATGGGTTGTTGACATTTTGTTGATTCTTGCTTTCAGATCCTTCTGGGGGTATGTCAATGTATTTAAAAACACGACTTACAGATCGCATCTAGAGTCAAGAACATTATTGCAGATCATGATAGATGCACGAGATGAAGTACTGTTGATTTAATGGTTCTCAGCCATGGTTGAATCAGTTTGATATTTGTTAAACTTTTGCTTATCCAAGTGCAATGGTTGAACAACAAATATTATTTTAGGATTTACAAAAGTTTTACTTCTCTATTACAAATAGGGATATAATGCCAGATAAAGAAAAAAATATCCTTAATGGAAATCAAGTCTAACGATCTATTTGAAAAATAAAACTTTTTCATACAAAAGGCTGAAACTTCTAGACGTTGAACATCTTAGATGGATCTTGTAACATGGTGCAGACAGGAAGTATTATTGTGACTTCTATTATAAATGCAAACCAACACAGGGGCAACAGCCATTAAGATTTAATTTTAATGCCAGAATCGGTTTCTCCATTAATTTTCCATGATTTTTGTTTGGACAGGAATTTTCTGGGAATGACATTGATTCCATATTGAACCTCCTGTGTCTCTCTATGTGGCTGCCACCAGGTTTATAATGCCACAGGAAGATGGAAGATCTGAATCTCCAGCCCCTCCTCACCACTGGTGTCCCATTGGCGATGTGATTGATGTGCATAATATTCCCATCTTATTATCACCTAAAAATATGATCACTGAATACTTCAAGGTCAGTTGCCCTTGCTGCACAAGGAGTGGATTCCAAAGTGGAACAAGATAGAACTAATGTGAATGGTGGTTGGCATGTATTCAATGGGCTGAAGGGCCTATTTCTGTACTCTACGTATACTTAAGACTTTCAGGAGATGTAGATGAGTTATTTTCATGGAATACTTTTAATGAACGAACAGTTATCATTGGATTATTATTTTAGATTATTTAATAATTTTGCACTAATAAATTTACAGCAAAAAATGAGAGCACTTTGTAATTTTTTTTTACCAGACTATCCACATCTATGCTTGAGTTGACAGCCCATTGCATAGTACTCGTGATGTTCATGGCTAAGGTCAGAATAATTCCAACTTTTCCTTCCCCGACATCTAAAGAAAATAGACGTAAATCCAGTCAGTAATTGGGGTATATTAGAATTCTGTTATAGAGTTGGCATATAGTTGCCACAACTGGCAAAATGATTCTCTGAATCATATTATCTCTGTACCGCCCACTCCCCTGACATTAGCCTGATGAAGGGTCTCGACCCGAAACGTCACCCATTCCTTCTCTCGAGAGATGCTCCCTGAGTTACTCCAGCACTTTGTGTCTACCTACTCTAAATCAACCCTCCATTATCATGGCTTGGACAGATAAACAATTAACGGTGATATCTTTATAACTGGTCTATCTTCATAATGATGGGGCAAGCTCCTTCTCCCAGCTACTACTAAAATTCTTGGCCTGATGTTCCTGCATGTTACCCACGGGTTACTGCCCTAGTTCACTGAACAGCCAAGATCTTCTCCAAGCCCCTACATTCGGGATATATTGGTACACATATGGGGCAGCACAGACCCATGTGTGCAACCCTGCCACTTTCAAAGGTTACACTTAAAGAGGGAACTGCAGATTCTCCAGCATCTGCAGTTCCCTCTTTAACCCTGCCACTTTCAAGGCAGGTTAGTCTGACTTCAGTGGTTGGTAAGATTTTAGAGTGCATTACAATGTTGCATTTATTCCGAGCGGACTAGAATACAAATACAGGGATGTAATGCCGAGGCTTTATAAGGCAACGGTCAGACCGCATTTGGAGTATTTTGCGCAATCTTGGGCAATCTGAGGAAGGATGTGCTAGCATTAGAGAGGAGGTTTACAGGAATGATCCCAGGAATGAGTAGGTTATCATATGCTGAGCGCTTGCTGGCACTGAGCCTGTACTCGCTGGTGTTTAGAAAAATGAGAGGGGACCTCATTGAAACTTACAAAATAGTGAAAGGCCTGGATAGAATGGATGTGGAGAGGATGTTTCCACTAGTGGGAGAGTCTACGACCAGAGGTCACAGCCTCAGAGGCCAAATCAGTCGATATACTTAAGGCAGAGATAGACAGGTTCTTGATTGGTAAGAGTGTCAGGGGTTATGGGGAGAAGACAGGAGAATGGGGTTAGGAGGGAGAGATAGATCAGCCATGATTGAATGGCGGAATAGGCTTGATGGGCCGAAAGGCCTAGTTCTGCTCCTTTCACTAATGACCTTATGAAGGCCAGTGTTTACCAGAATGATTGCCTCAATCAAGGTTATAGCAAAAAAGTTCCAGGCCTGGGAAGGGGGCTTCTTGTAGCTATTACCCTCTCATTACGTTTATTAACTTTGACCCCGTACTCCTCAGTACATAAGCATGAAAAAGATCCATTATATCCATTAAGGTGCGTGGGTTTCTGATGAGAATGTTAACCCATCATTACCCTTTGGTGCTGATGAATGTGCTGCTTATGCGTTCTTATTATCTCACCAACTTACTGTGTGTTGCTATGGAGATGAAAGTAACTGCAATAAAGAAGAGGACAAATATAATGTCAATCCTCATCTGGAACCAGCGCAGTGTTGAGAGGTAGAGAAACCAGTTTGCAGTGTGGAGGTTCAAAGCCTTGTGAAACAGTGTCTCAAAGTAGGACTGGCGGCCAAAAGCTCTCACTGTCCACAGTCCCCTCAATGACGTGAAGAGATGGCTGAAAATTGGGCTGCGAGCTATAACCAAGGAGAGATAACACAGATATTGTTATTAATCTGATCTCTAGTTATGATTTCAGTTAATACAGTAGTGGAGAATTTCCATAAAGTAAATTTCTGTTTTACTGGTAATTATTTTTCACCTGCTAGTGAGTGAATTATCAAATATCATAACACCTGGCAGAATGATCGGTTAAATGTGGTTAAATTGGGCGTCTGCATTAGGAGTCTGCCTCGAAAAAGATTTCTCAGTCGGCATTATGGCACCAGACGGCGGGCCAACATAGCACGGTGGCGCAGAGACCCGGGTTCCATCCTTGATACGGGAGGTTGTCTACACGGAGCTTATACCTTCTCCCCGTGACCGCGTGGGTTTTCTCTGAGAACCTCGGTTTCCTCAAAAGTCATACAGGTTTGGCGGTATTAATGTAAAAAAATGTCCCTAGTGCAGGATAGTGTTAATGTGTGGGGGTATCGCTGGTCGGTGTGGACTTGATGGGCCGAAGGGCCTGGTTCTGCGCTGTATCTCTAATCTAAAGTTAAATTAAAATGAAGATGGTGACGCATCTGTGACACATTTGGCTCACTATCCTGGCCTCCACTACTTGTCTCATTAATACTTTTATCATACTTTCCATGAATGGCCTCACCAGACCCTTGAGATTAAGTAGCCAAACTAAGTATGACACATTGAAAGAATTTGGAGCTTTGCTGATCTGATTCAAATTTCTGAGCGCTTCTTTGCAATAAACTGAATTATGAACGTCCATAACCTTGGAGTATTTTACTTTCATTTATTATGCAAAAACAAACATTTGGTGAAGGTAGCAATTAACATTATGGTTATAAAGATCAAATATGGAAAATTGATCATGTCTATAAAGGATAAATTCAAAAGGAAAGCCTGGAGTTGCACAATGGATAAAATCCATCCTTGCAATGTTTGTTTCATCATTCATTATCACTGCAGCTTAAAGTGACCAGATTACAGGTAGGAAAAATCAGGGCACTCTTTTTCTGGGTGGGCTATAAGGGCTGGAGGAGGAAGAGGGCAGGGGATCCATGAGCCTGGACATGGGGTATGGAATGGAGGGGATAGCTTTGTTCAAGGCCCAAGGTAATGGAGGTAGTGAAACTGTGAGGCAAAACCTGCCTTTGGAATCTACCAAGCTTGATTCATTACCATTTTGATTGACCAAGATCGTGTAAGAACTTGAAAAATTCAGCTAGCACTAACTATATTTTAAATGCCCAAAAAGCAACTGGATTTATCAATGCAGATTTCTAAACAGTTTTTGCATGAAGTCAACTTCCCAATTCTTCCCCAACTGGTAGCCCAGTAATGCAGCTGGCAGAGCTGCTCCCTCACAGTACCAGAGAGCTGGGTTCAATCCTGACCTCGGGCACTGTCTGTGTGGAGTTCTTACGTTCACCATGTGACAAATACAATTGACTTTGACTTTATCACATGTTTTTTGTCCTCTTGTCCTCCGGGCTCCTCCCACATCCCAAAGATATGCAGGTTGATGGGTTAATTAGCCACCCCAACTTGCTCCTAGAGTGTATGCTGATTGGAGAATCTGCGGGGGAGTTGGTAGCACGCAGTGATAATAGGATTAATGGAGGATTAGTGTGAATGGGTGGTTGATAGTTGGCCCAGACTCAATGGACCCGTTTCTCTGCTGTATCTTTCTATAACACTAACTGAGATAATGAAGAATCGATACTGAGGCATGAGCCTGAGTGGGAGTGGGTTACAGATGAGGCCCATTAGACACCAAGGAGGTATTGTGGACCATTAGTCATCTCTTATCTCTGTTGATATGCTAAAACTAGGATAAAAGATGCCGTAACAGTACCTTGGTCAGGAGACCTGGACAAAGAGTGGCCTCATGTGTATGATTCTGAATTGAATTGAATTGAATTGAATTTCCTTTATTGTCATTCAGACCTTACGGTCTGAACGAAATTTCGTGCCTGCAGTCATACATACAATGATACAATAATAAACAACAATAAACACAAATTAACATCCACCACAGTGAGTCCTCCAAACACCTCCTCACTGTGGTGGAGGCAAAAATCTTAGGGCTGCAATCTCTTCCCTCTTCTCCCTCTGCGCTGAGGCGATTCCCCACCGGGCGATGGTACAAACAGTCCCGCAGCTCACCGAACCACGCGAACGGGCCGGTTCAAACACCGCGGCCTGGGGTGGTCGAAGCCGCCGCACCTCCAGTCCAGCACACGCAGCCGCCGGCCCGCGGCTGAACCCAGGACTCTGGACACCGCCGCCAGAACGTCGTCCCAGCCACCGGAGCACCGTCCCAGCCCCCGGACCGGATCGCCCTCACGTGAGTACCGTTCCACCCTCAGGCTGGGCCACTCCAGCGGGAGTGCCGTTCCTCCCTCGGGCTGGGCCACTCCAGCGGGAGTGCCGTTCCTCCCTCGGGCTGGGCCACTCCAGCGGGAGTGCCGTTCCTATTGATTACTAGCTATTGATTACTATTGATTACTAGGTTGCAGGGTTTTAGTTTAGTTTAGAGATGCAGCATGGCAACAGGCCCTTCGGCCCACCAAGCACGTGCTGACCAGCGATCACCCGCAGTTCTATCCTCCAGACTAGGGACAATTTACAGAAGAATATTAAACTACACATTCAGTTTTGGAATGTGGGAGGAAACTGTAGCACCCAGAGAATACCCGCACGGTCACAGGGGGGAGCGTACAAAATCTCAGTTAAAGAATGGCACCCTTTAGTCAGGATCAAACCAGGTCTCTGGTACTGCAAGGCAGCCACTCTACTGCTGTGCCACCCTCTAAGGTTAAACAATCAGTATCTGCTCTCTTTATGCATACCTTCAGATTCCAGCTGTTTCAGCTGCTGTGATGTGCGGAGGAAGTAATTCCTCAACATAATGAAGATGACGGTGACTGGGATCGCAGCCAGCAGAGTGTATGGTTGCAAAATAGACACCACACTGATGGCACCCACTACGATCAGTATCAACTGCAAATGGAACGCAAAGTCATTATATTGCCTCTCATTTATCAAAATTATCATCTTATACAAACTATAGCTAAATTGTTAGGATTGTAAACGCTTTGGCGGTCCTAATAACATAGGTCCAAAGGTTAGAATAACTAGTATGCTCTGATATCTCTAGTCCGAATACTTTTAGGCAGACCTTGCCTAGGTTTGATCAAATGATACTTGCTACTCCCAGTGGTAGGTTCTTTATTTCCTCACAGATTCACTCCGTAAAACTGCTGTTGAATGACATTAAAATGAAGCCTGCGACCTGGCATTCCAGGATATTGTGTGGATGTTCTTATCTACTCAAGAGATGTGGGCAGTACAAGCAAAGGCAACACTTGCCGATCATCTCAAACTGTCTCTGAGCAGTTTCTGAACTCCATCACTGCACCATTGCTTGGTTTGAAGGTGCAGTTGGGACTAAAGTGCCAGAATTTTGATGTACTTTTAACAAAGAAAGATAAGGTGACATATTTTCAAATCAGAAAGACTTGGGGAACCCAATATTCTAAATAAGCCCTAGCTTATGTAGGCGAAGACACTATGAGTTGATCATGGGGAACAAGGATATGGCAGACCAATTGAATAACTACTTTGGTTCCGTCTTCACTAAGGAAGACATAAGTAATTTGCCGGAAATAGCAGGGGACCGCGGGTCAAAGGAGTTGGAGGAATTGAGTGAAATCCAGGTTAGCTGGGAAGTGGTGTTGGGTAAATTGAATGGATTAAAGGCCGATAAATCCCCAGGGCCAGATAGGCTGCATCCCAGAGTACTTAAGGAAGTAGCTCCAGAAATAGTGGATGCATTAGTAATAATCTTTCAAAAACTCTTTAGATTCCGGAGTAGTTCCTGAAGATTGGCGGGTAGCAAACGTAACCCCACTTTTTAAGAAGGAAGGGAGAGAGAAAATGGGGAATTACAGACCAGTTAGTCTAACATCGGTAGTGGGGAAACTGCTAGAGTCAGTTATTAAAGATGGGATAGCAGCACATTTGGAAAGTGGTGAAATCATTGGACAAACTCAGCATGGATTTACGAAAGGTAAATCATGTCTGACGAATCTTATAGAATTTTTCGAGGATGTAACTAGTAGCGTGGATAGGGGAGAACCAGTGGATGTGGTGTATCTGGACTTCCACAAGGCTTTCGACAAGGTCCCACATAAGAGATTATTATACAAACTTAAAACACAAGGCATTGGGGGTTCAGTATTGATGTGGATAGAGAACTGGCTGGCAAACAGGAAGCAAAGAGTAGGAATAAACGGGTCCTTTTCACAATGGCAGGCAGTGACTAGTGGGGTACCCCAAGGCTCAGTACTGGGACCCCAGCTATTTACAATATATATTAATGATCTGGATGAGGGAATTGAAGGCAATATCTCCAAGTTTGTGGATGACACTAAGCTGGGGGGCAGTGTTAGCTGTGAGGAGGATGCTAGGAGACTGCAAGGTGACTTGGATAGGCTGGGTGAGTGTGCAAATGTTTGGCAGATGCAGTATAATGTGGATAAATGTGAGGTTATCCATTTTGGTGGCAAAAACGGGAAAGCAGACTATTATCTAAATGGTGGCCGATTGGGAAAGGGGGAGATGCAGCGAGACCTGGGTGTCATGGTACACCAGTCATTGAAGGTGGGCATGCAGGTGCAGCAGGCAGTAAAGAAAGCGAATGGTATGTTAGCTTTCATTGCAAAAGGATTTGAGTATAGGAGCAGGAAGGTTCTAAAAGACAGAAGTGATTTTGTTCGGCCCTAATGGCTGCCGTGAACCTCCCTCTGTTGACTTGGGTCCACTTGCAGTGTTTGTAAAGCCAACAGTTTTAAACCTGGGTTTTATGATGGACAGTGATTTTAAATTAGATAAGCAAATAGGCGCAGTGGTTAAGTCCAGCTTCTTTCACCTAAGGAAGCTGGCAAAGGTGAAGCCTATTCTCGAGCGGCAGCATTTTGAAACAGTAATCCATGCCTTTATTACATCTCGGCTGGATTACTGTAATGCGCTCTACACTGGAGTCTCGCGAGCTTCGTTGGCGCGTCTCCAGTTGGTCCAAAATGCTGCCGCTCGCCTTTTAACCGGAACTCGAAAGAGGGAGCACATTACCCCAATTTTGGCCTCCCTTCACTGGCTTCCAGTGCACTTTCGAGTTCATTTTAAAATTCTTTTATTTGTTTTTAAATCTTTGAATGGCCTCGCCCCGCCTTACCTCTCTGAGCTGCTCCACCTATATGCTCCTACCCGGTGCCTCAGGTCAGCGGATCAGCTGCTCCTTGAGGTACCAAGGTCTAAGCGGAAGCTCAGAGGGGATAGAGCCTTTTCTGTTGCTGCACCGGCACTCTGGAACACCTTGCCGCTGCAGATCAGACAGGCCCCTTCACTGTCCATCTTTAAATCCTCCCTAAAAACGCACTTTTATTCACTGGCTTTCGACACTGGCTGAGACATTGTTCCTGTTTTAGTGCTTTTAATGTCTTTTAATTTTTTACTGTTTTTATAGTCCTGTCGTCTTAATGGTTTTAGTAGTTTGTGATAACTTTTTGTTGATTTCCCTTGTACAGCACTTTGTGGTAACTGATGTTGCCTAAAAGTGCTTTATAAATAAAGTTATTATTATTATTATTATTACTGCAGTTGTACAGGGTCTTGGTGAGACCACACCTGGAGTATTGCGTACAGTTTTGGTCTCCAAATCTGAGGAAGGACATTATTGCCATAGAGGGAGTGCAGAGACGGTTCACCAGACTGATTCCTGGGATGTCAGGACTGTCTTGTGAAGAAAGACTGGATTAGACTTGGTTTATACTCTCTAGAATTTAGGAGATTGAGAGGGGATCTTATAGAAACTTACAAAATTCTTAAGGGGTTGGACAGGCTAGATGCAGGAAGATTGTTCCCGATGTTGGGGAAGTCCAGGACAAGGGGTCACAGCTTAAGGATAAGGGAAATCCTTTAAAACCGAGATGAGAAGAACTTTTTTCACACAGAGAGTGGTGAATCTCTGGAACTCTCTGCCACAGAGGGTAGTTGAGGCCAGTTCATTGGCTATATTTAAGAGGGAGTTAGATGTGGCCCTTCTGGCTAAGGGGATCAGGGGGTATGGAGAGAAGGCAGGTACGGGATACTGAGTTGGATGATCAGCCATGATCATATTGAATGGCAGTGCAGGCTCGAAGGGCCGAATGGCCTACTCCTGCACCTAATTTCTATGTTTCTATGTTTCTATGTATTCACCAATGCATAGTATTATATAAATGTTTTACTTCATCCTTTAATAGATTTATGCCAGTTGCTCTGCTTGCCAGAAACCATTCAGAATTACAATGATTTAGTCTTATTAATGCAGGCTAGCCTCTGATGGCACTGGACATGGAAATTTAGAGCTTGTGTTCTCTTTCCCTCCTGCTTGTCAAACACTTTAATTCCCCTTCCCTTTCCCCTACACTGTCCTGGAACCTCCCCCACTGTCAGAGTGAGGCCAAACGCAAATTGGAGGAACAGCACTTCATATTTTGCTTGGACAGCTTACACCCCAGAGGTATGAATATTGACTTCTCTAACTTCGTAACCCTTGCATCCCCTCTCTCTCTCTGTCACTCCCCCACCCAAGTCATTGTACTAGTTTCAAATTCATCTTGTTTGTTTAAGAAGGAACTGCAGATGCTGGAAAATCGAAGATAGACAAAAATGCTGGAGAAACTCAGCGGGTGAGCAGCATCTACGGAGTGAAGGAAAAGGCAACGTTTCGGGTCGAGAGCCTTCTTCAGACTGATGTGGGGTGGAGGGGGGACGGGAAGAAGAAAGGAGGATGCAGAGACAGTGGGCTGAGAAGAGCTGCGAAGGGGAGGGAGAAAGCAGGGACTACCTGAAATGAGAGAAGTCAATGTTCATACCGCTGGGGTGTAAACTGCCCAAGTGAAATATGAGGTGCTGCCCCTCCAGTTTACGGTGGGCCTCATTCTGGCCGTGGAGGAGGCCCAGGACAGAAAGGTTGGATTTGGAATGGGAGGGGGAGTTGAAGTGCTGAGCCACCGGGAGATCAGGTTGGTTAACGCGAACCGAGCGGAGGTGTTGGGCGAAGCGATCGCCAAGCCTACGCTTGGTCTCACCGATGTAGAGCAGCTGACACCTAGAGCAGGGGATGCAATAGATGAGGTTGGAGGAGGAGCAGGTTTCTGCCGCACCTGGAAAGACCGCTTGGGTCCTTGAATGGGGGCAAGGAAGGAGGTAAAGCGACACGCGGGGGGAGGTAAAGCGAGGTTGAGTCTCATTGTCTGTAACTTGTTTTCATCTAACCCACATGGGATGTCTCCTTTATCATCATTACTTTTTGCATATCTTTCATTCATTTGTTCTGTATCTCTCTATAACCATATAACCATATAACAATTACAGGACGGAAACAGGCCATCTCGACCCTTCTAGTCCGTGCCGAACACATATTCTCCCCTAGTCCCATATACCTGCGCTCAGACCATAACCTTCCATTCCCTTCCCGTCCATATAACTATCCAATTTATTTTTAAATGATAAAAACGAACCTGCCTCCACCACCTTCACTGGAAGCTCATTCCACACAGCCACCACTCTCTGAGTAAAGAAGTTCCCCCTCATGTTACCCCTAAACTTCAGTCCCTTAATTCTCAAGTCATGTCCCCTTGTTTGAATCTTCCCTACTCTCAGCGGGAAAAGCTTTTCCACGTCAACTCTGTCTATCCCTCTCATCATTTTAAAAACCTCTATCAAGTCCCCCCTTAACCTTCTGCGCTCCAAAGAATAAAGCCCTAACTTGTTCAACCTTTCTCTGTAACTTAGTTGCTGAAACCCAGGCAACATTCTAGTAAATCTCCTCTGTACTCTCTCTCTTTTGTTGACATCCTTCCTATAATTAGGCGACCGAAATTGTACACCATACTCCAGAATTGGCCTCACCAATGCCTTGTACAATTTTAACATTACATCCCAACTTCTATACTCAATGCTCTGATTTATAAAGGCCAGCACACCAAAAGCTTTCTTTACCACCCTATCTACATGAGATTCCACTTTCAGGGAACTGTGCACAGTTATTCCCAGATCCCTCTGTTCACCTACATTCTTCAATTCCCTACCATTTACCATGTACGTCCTATTTTGATTTGTCCTGCCAAGATGTAGCACCTCACACTTATCAGCATTAAACTCCATCTGCCATCTTTCAGCCCACTCTTCCAACTGGCATAAATCTCTCTGTAGACTTTGAAACTCTACTTCATTACCCGCAACCCCACCTATCTTAGTATCATCTGCATACTTACTAATCCAATTTACCACACCATCATCCAGATCATATTATATCACAGTCTATATCTCTTGTTTCCCTTTCCCGACCCTCAGTCTGAAGAAGAGTCTCGACCCGAAACCTCACCTATTCCCTTTCTCCCGAGATGCTGCCTGTCCCGCTGAGTTACACCAGCTTTTTGTGTCTATCTTCAGTTTACACCAGCATCTGCAGTTCCTTCCTACACATGTAGAAGGATCTGTAAACCCTCAGATTCCAATAGGAATCATAGAATTGCAGGAACGATTGGAGAGGAGAAGGGAATTTTAGAAAAAATATCTGATTTGCTTAAACTACTTAAATTAAAAATAGTTTAAGTATTTTCATTGATTTATATTAATTTTCATAATTATTACTGTTATTTAAACAACAAATACATTGAAGACATTTTAAATCCTTTGAGGGCTGTCAAAGTTTCCAGAGGAAATGTTTGTATGTGGCATGAACTCGGCAATCCATTTCCTCTCGTATGTTGTTCAAAGTCACTTCCTCCCATCCTCTGGCCTCACAATTCACGCCTCTCACAGCCTTTTGTCTCCTTTTCATCTCCGGCCTTTGTTCACCCATCTATATCCACTAGAGTTGCCAACTTTCTCACTCCCAAATAAGGGACAAAAGGTGGCGTGCTCGCCCGGGATGAAGTGAACCGTATTAGCCTTTCCGTGGGAGGACGCGACGAGGCAGGGACTCGTGAGGAATCTCGCAGAAGGCGAGATGGACATCGAACGGCAACAGATATGATGGACCGGTTGATTAAATCTCAGAGCTGCCGCCTGCCTGCCGGGCCAATTTGCCGTGTGTTCGCTCCTGCGGGCGCTGGCACTCGGGAGATTTAAGGGGCGTCGGTGCTCAGGGAATCGGTGAGTGCTCCAACCGAACAGGGGCGTTGGTGGGAGTGGGGGTGAGGTGGGCGGTTGAGAGACGCCAAAGAGATTTCATACATTAAAACGTGAAATTAAAAACACTCCCAGGGGCAGAGGAATGAAGAGGAGAGAGATGTGGGGGCAGGGGGGGGAGGGGGAACTAACCCGGAGAATGAAAACGCACAAGCGCCTGGCGGGCCAACCCCGAACACTGTGGTGATGGAAGGTTTGGTGTATTAAATGCATTTTCGACTTACAATATATTCGATTTACAATGGGTTTATCGGAACGTAACCCCATCGTAATTTGAGGAGCACATGGTCATAGCAGTCAAATACGGGGCAAGGGCGGTCCCGTATGGGACAAACCAATTTAGCCCAATATACGGGATGTCCCGGCTAATACGGGACAGTTGGCAACTCTAGTATCCACCCATCACTTTTTTCCCTGCCCCTGCCTCTCTTACCGCTTTCTCCCACCTCCTACTACAATCAGTCGAAAGAAGGTTCACAACCCAAAACGTCACCTATCCATGTCCCCCAGAGATGCTGCCTGACCCATTGAGTTACTCCAGCATTCCGTGTGGTTTGTTTATGAATCTAGCATCTGCAGTTCCTTGTGACTAGCATTTTGGGTCTTTTGATTTTGATGTGGTTAGTTCAGGAGGGTAATGATTGTAGGCAGTGGGACAAAGCCAGTGAAATACAGGCCAAATTAGCGTGGATTTGAGTAGTTTGCCCACTCAGAGAAAATGCATTCTTGATATTGAACAAACAGAGGAGTCAAGAGGCAAGATAATGTGTTTTATTGTCATATGTACTGAAACGGAACAATGACATTCTTACTTGCGGCAGCATTACGACTTTGTAAGAGGCCTGTCCCACTGCGGCGACCTAATCTGCGAGTTCAGACGAGTTTGCCCTCGATTCATACTTGCAGCATGGTCAACACGAGGTCCAAGGAGGTTTTTGTAACTCTCCTTCATGCTCAAGAGTAGTCCCAGCATACTTGAGGCCTCAGCTAGGTAGCGGCGTATTTTTCAACATGCTGAAAAATGCCCGCGAGTAAAATGACGCCATGGAAAAAAAACTATTTTTTTTACACGTAGGTTTAGTCGAAGTAGGTCGTAGTAGGTTGGCATGTTATTTGTGGGTAATCGATGGTAGTCTAAGGTATTTGAAGGTAGTCAAAGATAGTCGTAGATAGTCTTCAACATAGTCGAAGGGAGGTCAAAGGAGGTCGTCTTCACTCTCCACTGTTCGGTGTCCAATTTTCCCGAAGTTAGTTGAAGCTAGTCTTCAACATAGTCAAAGGAGGTCTTCAACATAGTTGAAGGAGGTCTTCAACATGACACTTTTTCAAACTCTCCTAAACGCTTCTAAAATCGCCAATTAGGTCGCCCGAGTGGGACAGCCCCTTTAAGAGACTTTTCTGTGCATTTAAATCTGTTTATGTTTCATTTAAACCTGTCGGAGCTTATGCTGATTTTTAAAAATTCCTTGTAGACTTAAAATGACTAAATAGTTTGTCAGATTGCTACATAGGAAAGTCAAGTGCAGCCCTATCAGCATTAGTCAGTGTTTTATTTTGAATTTGTTTAACTGAATTTACATTTTAAAACATTCTTAGTGTGTAATTTGAACTCACTTTATTCAGGAGTCTCGAAAATTAGATAAATAACGTCATTGTACAAGTTTAGATATAGACTATAGAACAGTATAGAACAGGAATAGGCACTTCGGCCCACAATGTCTGTGCCGAACATGATGGCAAGATCAACTCTAAATATGAAAACAATCTTAGCGTCAACAATTTTTTTTGAGAAAATAGAAAGCGTTTGATCTGAAATTGTCTGACCTGCACAAAGTCAAAGACGGTGAGTGGTAGCACATCATCAATAATGGCAGTGTCTTTGATGAATCGGTTTAGGATTCTGCCTACAAATGGAAATAAATAGAAACATGTTGAGAAGCATCCATGCTTCATGAGCAATACACTACAACACTAAAATTAACTGCATCTTGTTTTAAATACAATAATAGGCTCAAGGTAAGGCATAAATCTGCTTAAGTACCATCGCAAATTCTTTCATTGTATCCAAATGCTTATAGATCAATTTCTAATGAGCACCAATGCAATTGTAAAGGACATTTTACTCTTTTTACACACCTTACATTGTAGTACTAGCATCTACATTGTTACATTAATTGAACGATACATCATGAATATAGGCCCTTCGGCCCACCAAGTCTACACCAACCATTCATCCATCACCTGTTCTTACCAGTTCAATGTTATCCCACTTTTGCAACCTATTCCTACATAGTCGGGACAATTTACACAGACCAATTAACCTATAAATCTGCATGCTTTGGGAAGTGAGAGGAAACCGGAGCACCCAGAGGAAATAGACACAGTCACAAGGACACAGGAACATGCAGACTCCACACAGAAAGCACCTGAGGTCAGGATTGCACCTGGGTCTCTAATGCAGCAACTCTACCAGCTGTGCCACTGTGCTGCTCATTGGCAATCTGCTCAATGTGCTGCTCATCAAACCAGCAACCAATTTATGGTGTTGAAAACAGAACATGTAAGTATTATTAATAATCAAGCTTTCCTATTGCTGGTTATGGGAGAAAGTTCCCTGAAAAAGAAATGTTTTTTTGTGCAAGGCAGATCTAGATTAAATCCTGATCTCATGTGGAAACTGCACATTCTCCTATCTTGTGCCTTTCCTCTGATGCTCGACTTTCCTTCCACATCAACAGAGAGATGTTGGTAGATTAATTGGCACATCCAGATCGTGCCTTAGTGCAAGTAAGTGGAAATAGAATCAAAAAGGGGGGTTTAATAGACAATAAGTTCAGAGATCCAGGGAAATCAGGAAAGCAGGAGTGTGGTTAAGAGGTTAGTTCTTTGACAGTCAGTGTAGATCCAATGGCCTGAATTGTCTCCTCTGTGTCATAATGACTAGAACATACAAGTATATTAACCTATTTATGTCGAGATCACATTGAATCAAAGTTGGTAACATCTCCATGTGCATATGTTTCATTGGATTAGCTTCACATGCATCATACTTCACACAAATATTCAGTACTGTAATTGTGACCTATTTCAGCTAAATACGACTTCACTGCAAAAGCCTGGGCTATGGTTTTTATCATTCAGAAGGAAGTGCTTCACTAAACGGGTAAAATACTGATATACAAATAGTGTTCATTTTGACCTGTTTTTGTCAGATTCAATTACAGTAGCAAGTTCATTCCTATCAGATAAGACGCAAGTCCAATGTTGTGTAGAGGTCCCCCGCATCGCTATTAGTTAATACGTTTCTTGTTAAATGTAGATTTATGCATTCCAATATTCAATGCTCTTTCTTTGCCAAATGATTTATAAGGCCACTGGTTTCAACTTTGACTCCTCTCCAGTTTAATTGCAGATCACAGGAATAAAAGCCAATCTTGCAAATCAATCTGTCACTTGCATCTTGTAACAGGTTAATTAAATTATATGTGTTATACTTCATTTACTTGCCCTTTAACTTGGTTTCTGCCTGTGTGACATTGTTAGATTTATGTGGTACACACAGAAAGCTAAAGCACAGCTAAATCAAACAAATTATCAAATTAAAACCATCAGATCAAAATATTTCCTTCCTTATTTTTATTGTTCGATTATCCAGTTGAAAGATTTGGACTCCAATCTTCAATAATTTCCCCTAGAGCCATTGATTTTGTCACCAGATCATTTTTAAAACCTTTTGCTAATGACGTACCATGGTCAAAAGTATTCAAACCTTTAGGTTTTGAAATTTAATAGTAAAGAAAATGTTAACAAATGTTGCTTCAGTCAAAAGCTCATATAACACTACTGTAGGGGATTACAATGGATACGAGTTGACTATCAGTAGATTGCACTGAACCGTTCTCTATAATCTCAGATCATTTCATATAACATTAAATAATTCTAATATAAATGATGTATGTGTAATTGACCAAGGAAAACAGGGCAATAAATCTATGACTTTTGTGGTGAAAGTAATACGTTATCAAATACACTAAAGCCTGTTATTATCTTCTCTGAGCTTTGCAGAGCCAGGTTAGATTTCTATGGATATCAACTAGCTTTCATCTAAGGAATACTTCATTTTTGTTTATTTTTGCATAAAGGCTTGATAAATTAAATCCAAAACTCCCATCCAAAAACAAGCTGCATGCGTAAGCCATTTCATAAGAGTTATTACCTGCTTTCATCTTGTTGAATGCAGTCATGGGTGCTTGGAGAACTGAGTGCAGCATTTGTTTGTGCAGGTCCTTGGAGACTGTAACAAGGGTATGAACCAAAGGCAGTCCTCGAATCACACCAAGTGCAAGGAAGCTGTCTGAGAGTCCCACATAGATGTAGAATATGTAGTAATGACTGCCATTGGTAATGAATTTAGAAAATATAGAAAAGTTGGAAGTGTTGGTTGAGGTGTTGTTGGCTGCAGAAACGTCTGCTAACCTGAAATAATGAAATATAAACTACATTTGAGAAAATAAATCACATTTAAAAAAATGCTTTACAGACCACTGAGATCAGCATCTTTGTGCATTAAGTTTGAATTGGACTTAATTGAACAATCCATTAGTGTTATCATGGTTGATTTGGTATAAATCTGACCACAACTAAATATGTACAACTGGGTAAGGAGGGCTAACGTTATTAAACGTGGCCTTTTTAGTCAGACTTAAAAACAGGTTGAGAAGAATTATGAATGGGCTCAACGATTCTGAATGTCCTGATGACTCCTAAATAATCCATAATTATTCAGCACCACAATCAAGTTTCAACTTTGTTCTTGAGGGAAACAATCAACATTGCAAAATGTTCACTCGTGCAGAAATTACCTTCCATTATTTTCTTTAATATTTCACATTTTCACTTTGGAAAGAGAATATTGCAAAAGTATCTTTTAATAGCTGTGTTACAGTCAAGATGGCAGATTACGATGAATCAAATAGTATTTGAATTAGACGGCATTTCTCTGAGCATTGTGGCACGGTGGCGCAGCGGTAGAGTTGCTGCGCCGGAGACCCGGGTTCGATCCCGACTATGGGTGCTGTCTATGTGGAGTTTGTAAGTTCTCCCCGTGACCGCAAGGGTTTTCTCTGAAATCTTCGGTTTACTCCCACACTCCAAAGACGTACAGGTTTGTAGGTTAATTGGCTTGGTAAATGAAAAATTGTCCCTAGTGTGTGTAGGATAGTGTTAATGTTCGGGGATCGCTGGTTGGCGCGGACCCGGTGGGTCGAAGAGCCTGTTTCCGTGCTGTGTCTCTAAGCTAAACAAATAGCTCGGGAATTGTGGTAGATTTTAGGTTATGTTTATTATTATCATGTGTATCGAGGTACAGTGAAAAACTTTGTATTGCATAATATCCAATCAAGTCTGAAGAAGGGTCTCGACCAGAAACGTCAACCATTCCTCCTGTCCAGGGATGCTGCCTGTCCCGCTGAGTCACTCCACCATTTTGTGTCTATCTTCAGATAACTGCACATAGATACAGAGTGCAGAATATAGTTCTCGGTATTGTAGCACACCAGTTCCAGAGACAAACTTCAATGTGCACAATGGGGGGGAGATGAATCAGACAGAACACCAGCTTATTTTGGTGATACTTTGGAAGACATTCTGCTGAATGGCATGGGCTTCAGTCCTACCGATGACCACTGTCCATCTTCATCCAGGGCACAGTTTTCTGCTGGAACTCCGGCTTTGAACTGATCAGCATGGATCATCACAAAGAACAGTAATGCAAGGCCTCGGCAACAGAACAGGGCTGGCTCTGCTCGGAAACCACGAAACAAAGCAATTCCTTCCATTAGTTAGAATGTAAGTTACGTCCAGGCGTTAGTTTTTGAAGCTTTAAACAAAGTTGATTGAGTGTAATTGTTTAGGCTGGATTGTTTCTCTTGAATCACAGGAGGGAGAAGAGATGCTAAATAGAAGTGTACAAAATTATGAGGGGCCTAAGCAGAATGTTAGGAAGGATCTATCTCCCTCAAGTGGAGGCAAAAACAAAGGGACATAGATTTAAAGGATTAGAAAGGCGATGAAATTAGTGTTTTCCTTCCAGAGGATGCTGCGGTTTTGAAAGGATGGTGGGGATGAAATACTCAAAAAGTGCTTGTATATGTATTTGAAAAGTAGTGAGTACCCTGCAGGAATACAGGTCTGGAAGCAGCGGGCGGGGACACTCCCGGCAAGCGGACCCGACTCGTCCGACATGGTCGACAGCGGCACTGGGAATCCGCATGGTCAGCTGGACCTCGCCCGAAAGGCTCGCGGTCGATGGGATCGGGAACCCACCCAAAGGCTCAGCAGACGGTTTAACCGGGAGGGAGCTGATGAAGTCAGATGCAATGAGCAACGACTGGTAGGAGGGTGATGCCTACAGCACCTTCAGGTAGGCTGCAGGAATCACCCCATCACCCCCCGAGACACAAAGATGGCCGGGCAACGAGAGGAGACGGACATTAGTTTGCAGGAACTATCAAGAACATCGAGTGCGCGGGCCAACCAGACTTTGGACTTTGAATAATGGTGCCAATCATGACGACGCCCGCATGTGTAATGTATGCAAAAGTAATTTCACTATGCATTTGCATATGTGACAACTAAGCCCCATTGACTATTGATTCACCACTGATGCTGGAGGGTGCTATTAAATTCATAGAACATGGAAACAGGTCATTCGGCCCATCTAGTCCACGTCAGCCATCCTGTACCTTTATACACTAATCCTATTCTATTTTTCCCCTATTCCCATCCTCTCGCCTCAGATTCTATCCCTCATGTATGCTACTGACAATCTACGACAACCAATGCAGCTACTAACCTTCGTGTCTTAACAATGTGGGAGGAAGCTAGAGTATCATGAGGAAATGTTAACTGTCACAAACATCACCAGAGGTAATGATTTAGATGATGGGATTAAAAGCAACACTAGCAAATTTGCAGATGACACAAAGCTGGGTGGCAGTGTGAACTGCGAAGAGGATGCCAGGAGGTTGCAGGGTGACCTGGACAGGTTGAGTGAGTTGGCAGATGCATGGCAGATTCAGTATAATGTAGATAAACGTGAGGTTATCCACTTCAGCGGCAAGAACAAGGAGGCAGATTATTATCTCAATGGTGTCAGATTAGGAAAAAGGGAAGTGCAACGAGACCAGGGTGTCCTTGTACACCAGTCACTGAAATCCACATGCAGGTACAGCAGGCAGTGAAGAAAGCTAATGGCATGTTGGCCTTCATAGCGAGAGGATTTGTGTATAGGAGTAAAGGGGTCTTTTTGCAGTTGTACAGGGCCCCAGTGAGATACCATCTGGAGTATTGTGTGCAGTTTTGGTCTCCTAATTTCAGGAAGGACATCCTTGCTATTGAGGGAGTGCAGCGTAGGTTCACGAGGATAATCCTCGAGATGGCGGGACTGTCATATGAGGAAAGATTGGAAAGACTGGGCTTGGATTGGGTGAGAGGGGATCTTATAGAAACATATAAAATTATAAAAGGACTGGACAAATTAGATGAAAGAAAAATGTTCCCAATGTTGGAGGAGTCCAGAACCAGGGGCCACAGTCTAAGAATAAAGGGGAGGCCATTTAAAACTGAGATGAGAAAATACTTTTTCACCCAGATAGTTGTGAATTTGTGGAATTCTCTGCCACAGAAGGCAGTGGAGGCCAATTCACTGGAGGCCAGTTCACTGACAAATCTTCACTAATGTTTACATAAGGGATAAAGTAGAGAGTTAGATAGAGCTCCAGGGGCTAGCGGAATCAAGGGGTACGAGGAGAAACATAGAAACATAGAAATTAGGTGCAGGAGTAGGCCATTCGGCCCTTCGAGCCTGCACCGCCATTCAATATGATCATGGCTGATCATCCAACTCAGTATCCCGTACCTGCCTTCTCTCCATACCACCTGATCCCCTTAGCCACAAGGACCACATCTAACTCCCTCTTAAATATAGCCAATGAACTGGCCTCAACTACCCTCTGTGGCAGAGAGTTCCAGAGATTCACCACTCTCTGTGTGAAAAAGTTCTTCTCATCTCGGTTTTAAAGGATTTCCCCTTTATCCTTAAGCTGTGACCCCTGGTCCTGGACTTCCCCAATATCGGGAACAATCTTCCTGCATCTAGCCTGTCCAACCCCTTAAGAATTTTGTAAGTTTAGGCAGGCATGGGTTATTGATTGTGGATGATCAGCCATGATGACAATGAATTTTGGTGCTGGATCGAAGGGCTGAATGGCCTCCTACTGCATCTATTTTATATGTTTCTATAAGCTGGGTATCCGTGGAAGTGAGGCAGGAATTTTACAAGTTCTGCCACTGTGCCTCCATTATTCAAGGTATCTAATTTTCGGATTGTATGGACACAGTGGTCTGTCTGGTGGTCTTTTCTCTCAGCCTATGATTCTGCGCAGGTAAGAGACTGATGACTCTCTTGCCCTTTCTTCCTCCCTATCCTCTATCCATAACTGCAAATGGGGTTTGCCCCAAGCCAAGGAAGGTCGAAGCACAATGAACTGAAAGACATCCTATGCATTCCTTACTGAAGTGATGTGCAGAGCTAATCTTGTCTGTAATTAGGAATGGTCCCGTTGAGATTTATTGCAAATACGTTGAAGGACCCAAGGATGTAGAAATTCAGTGCAGAGGGCAGCGATGAATTCCCCAAAGAATGCCCTTGTTCACATTAAGACACTAATGCGTCAGAAAACTGGTCTATTTTAGCAGCCAACTTACACATGATTCCTCATGGGGAAAGTGGAACGTTAGTTGTATTGGTTAGCTGCAAATCTATTGCTTTGCACTTGAAAGTTTGGGCTCATGTTCTGCTCTTGCCGAAAAACAGACCAGCAAAAATAATGCAGCACATTCTATCTAGTGCATCAGTTCTACTGTGTGAGTGGATCGGCCAGCTTTTCAGCTGAAGGTCTGCCCTGTAAATCCAAGTACACTTATTAGTTAATGTTTATGTAGGATATGAAAATGTTTATTGAACTTATAAATGTGGAAACTAATTCATCAAGTTGGTAAACATAATTTGTTTTACTAATTCTGTGTCCAACCAGCCTTCCAGTCACCTTCTTAATATTATCCAAATCTAAAATATATTTTCTACTTTATCCCTTATGTAAACATTAGTGAAGATTTGGCAGTGGGAATGGTTGAAGCATTTGATCTGCATTTATTCTTTGATCTGCCTACATATTTTACCTTTTAGGGGAATTCATATTGGATTAGATGCCAAAGTAATTCTACGGTGATAAACCTGTAGCCACCTGTCATTGGTGGCACAGTGGTGCTGCCGTAGAGCTACTGCCTTACAGCACCAGAGACCCAGGGTTCGATCCCAACTACGGGTGCTGGCTGTACAGAGTTTGTACATTATCCCTGTGATCTGCGTGGGTTTTCTCTGTGATCTTCGGTTTCCGCCCACACTCCAAAGACGTACAGGTTTGTAGGTTAATTGGTTTGGTATGAGTGTGAATTGTCCCTAGTGTGTGTAGGATAGTGTTAATGTGCGCGGATGGCTGGTTGGGATGTGCGGGCTCGTAGGGCCGATGGGCGTATTTCCGCGCTGTATCTCTAAAAATCTCAAAGAAAAATGAATAACATTCCTTTGTGACTTCTACAAAACCTGAACCATACCTGTGCTACATGATGCCACTGCAACTATTGTGATTTATTATAATTAGACCTCACACGTCGGCCGTGAGCGTGACCGTCAGCATTGTCGAACTGGCAATTTATATAGCTCACATTCTGTGCATAGATCAAGCTTATTAGTCTGAAGAAGGCTCTCGACCTGAAACGTCACCTATTCCTTTGCTCCAGAGATGCTGCCTGACCCGCTGATTAACCCCAGCCTTTTGTGGCTGTCTTAAGCTTATTACATAGTCGTATTTTGGCTCAAGGCGACTTTGTGGGTGAATTAACAAGGTGTTAAAGACCTGGCATTAGAGTCTCCAGTACACAATCACAACCCAAAATCGTTAACTTCATTGTTTCACATATTGATAGGTTTAACGTTATGTTTTCCACTATTGCTGGTTTTCTCTAATACGCCTTTAACTAATGCAGATCTTTTTATTAGATAAAGAATTTATCTAATACTCTGCTATCATCAGTCAGAGTATTGAGTATAGAAGTTGGAAGGTCATGTTGCAGTTGTATAAGACGTTGGTGAGGCTGCATTTAGAATATTGTGTTCAGTTCTGGGCACCATGTTATAGGAAAGATATTGTCAAGCTTGAAAGGGGTCCGAAAAGATTTACGAAGATGTTGCCAGGACTAGAGGGTGTGAGCTAGAGGGAGAGGTTGAGTAGGTTGGGTTTCTATTCCATGGAGCGCAGGAGGATGAGGAGAGATCTTCTAGAGGTGTAGAAAATCATGAGAGGAATAGATCGAGTAGATGCACAGTGTTTCACCCAGAGTGGGGGAATCGAAGACCAGAGGACATAGGTTCAAGGTGAAGGGGAAAAGATTTCATAGGAATCCGAGGGGTAACCTTTTCACACAGAGGGTGGTGGTTGTATGGAACAAGCTGCCAGAGGATGTAGGTGGGGCTGGGACTATCCCATTGTTTAAGAAACAGTTGGACAGGTACATGGATAGGACAGGTTTGGAGGGATATGGACCAAGCACAGGCAAGTGGGATTAGTGTAGCTTTGACATTGTGGGCCGGTGTGGGCGAGTTGGGCCGAAGGGCCTGTTTCCACACTATATCATTCTATGACTCTATGACTAAGTTGAAAATAAAATGGCTATCGTTACAGAACACAAATCTCTATTGAGCAACTATATGATTTTACAAAAACATTTCTTTTAAAAAATCCAGGAAGTAAGTCAAGGCCATTTTACGAAACACATTTCCAGGATGATGCAGATACAAAGGGTTTGTGTTCCAGAACCATTTTAAATTTCAACCCAATAATCCCCACAGAACACATTGTTCTTGTTCTTTCACTCATGAGAGAAACCGTCATAATTCATTCACAGCTTGTGTGGTCTGGGAACACACTGCCAGTGTGCAGCCCTTTACGTAGAGCTATAATGTTGAATGGAATTCTTTCGGGGAATCTAAAGTGGGATTTTCATTATAGTTATTAAAGTCAATGATATAAAAAGGAATCATTTTAAATCACTTGTTGGACTGCACTCAATTTACAACCACTCTTGACAGCCAACTCATTGGAATAAAGTGCTCCAAGAATACTTATATGATGAACTAACTCTGTGAGTTATGTAATGATCACTGGATACTAACAGAGCCAAGCTTTCAACAAGTACAACCTATTTCTTCTGAATTTGGCAAATTAAAAGACAGGTTGAAGGAAGGTTATAGTTGTCATCACAGTCTATCTGGTGGATATTAAAAATGTATAAAACTGAGAATAGAAATACTTGGCATAATGAAATAAAGCCCCAGATGTATCATTTAATAATTCAATGCGTGAGAACATATTTTTTGTGAATATGTGTTTAGTTTAGTTTGGTTTAGTTTAGAGATACAGTGCGGACACAGGCCCTTCGGCCCACCGGGTCTGTGCCGACCAGCGATCCCCGCATATTAACATTAGACTACACCCACAAGGGACAATTTTTAATTTAACAAGCCAATTAACCTATAAACCTTTACGTATTTAGAGTGTGGGAGGAAACCGAAGATCTCGGAGAAAACCCACACAGGTCATGGGAAGAACGTACAAACTTCGTATAGACAGCACCCGTAATCGGGATCGAACCCGGGTCTCCGGCGCTGCATTCGCTGTAAGGCAGCAACTCTACCGCTGCACCACCGTGCCACAAGTAGCTCAATAAAACTTTAAAAAATTAGAGCAGCAATCAGGAATGGTGAAATGTCTAAAGTGTCAGTATGGAAAGAGTTAAGCTAAAGGCATGCAGAAGAAGATAGAACACTGTTCAAATAAAGTCAAAACTGGATGTGGCAATTGCCTCCACTGTAAATGATTGAGAAGGAAGGGTTTATGACAGAGGGGTGATTTAAAGCACACATATTGACTGAAACAATAAACCTGCAGTGATTTATCCTTGCTGAAGTTGGGAGTGTAAAGCTGTTTCAAAATAGAAGTATTTGAAGAAAGAAGCAATGGGGAAATCCAGAATTTATGCACATTGGAGAATATTGCTGTCAAAACAAAGCCTTTCAGTGTGAAGATAGACACAGAATACTGGAGTAACTCAGCACGACAGGCAGCATCTCTGGATAGAAGGAATGGGTGGCGTTTTGGGTTGAGACCCTTTTTCAATGTGGAATGTTAACTCTTTTGAAATTAGCGGCAATCATTGAAAGAAATGACTCATACAATGTGGTCATGTTTCTACTTCAAAGAAGATATTTGCATTAATGATTACAAGTAAAACATTAAACATTGGTGTGTAAAACATGGTTCTAACAGTGCCCGCTATTGTACAATCAAATAGCCATGACGAAGGACCTGCTCATTTTTTAGCCTTTGTTCACGCCCTTGACCTATATTGTGTCTGATTTACTTCCTGATGAGATCATTAACAAAACAGAACTGAGAAGATAATCTTCGAATTGTAAACCACAACTCTACTCACCCAGTGATTATCCAAAGTCCAACCAAGGAGGCAGCCACCTTTGGAGACACAAGGAAGATAGCAACAATAACACACGCAGCTCATCTTATCATTGTATGATGTTTTTCAAAATCACGTGAAAATAAACTCTTTTATGCTCAAGTGGAATATATTGTTCATTGTATTAGTAATTAACATAAAATCCTCCCCTCTAATGAACAAAAAAAATGTCTGTATACTTTCCTTGAAGATAATAACTTTGATAATATCAAGGTTGATGGTGACCTGCATTACAATTGCATTTCAGGTACAATCTTTTAAATTCTTGTTCCTCTTGCTAAGTTCACAAGACCTATTTTTAGGTAGTTTCTCATGGTGTTGCAGATAGCTGTTATGGTTCTTTGGGGATACATGGTCATTAAGAACTTCTTCAAGAAATCTGATTGCAATCTCAAGATTCCTCAGCATCCCTTTGGTTATAAATGCACCGCTTTGGTAATCTATCTATATATCTATAAAACTCCGGGGCCATCCGACCGACTGCCGTCCGGCGCCCTTCCTGCCTTTCAATTCGTGCCCGATACTCGCAGATGTCCAATCGGAATGGCCGATGCTCGCAGATGTCCAATCGGAATGGATCCATTTGCATGTACTGCTGCCGGCTGCATTTCTTCCTTTGATTCATTGCCACGCCCAATCCAGACGCTCAATCTCCGAGATCTTTTCCATTTCGGTAGAGATTTCGCTTTTCTTTCTAAGTATCCGCTCCTCATTACATTTCGTCATGTTGAAGTGCACGTTTTTAATCAAATCCTTCTCCCCCCCCCCCCTCCACACCCAAGTATTTCAAAATTAACTGGCTTCTCCATTTACATGTCAGCTTCCCAACACACTTCGAAACAAAGTTGCAAGACAGGGACACTCTGAACTTTTCACTGCTGCAGCAGGCAGGGTAGGTGCCATTGGATTTTTTTTTTAATCCATTGCTGAGGGAGGCAGGGCAGTGTTGGAATCTTACTTTTGAGAACGGCTTCAGTTCCATTGGAGGAGACGGGTGCATGGTGGAATATTGGGTTGGGGGATCACACCATTGGGGGAACAGACCCAACGGGTCTGCACTTGGTCTAGTTGTCTATAAAATCATGACATAATCCAGTTTAATTCAGTTTATTGTCAGGTGTACCGAGGTGCAGTGAAAAGACTTTGTTGCGTGCTGACCAGTCAATTGAAAGTCTATACGTGATTACAATCGAGCCATTCGCAATGAACAGATACATGATAAGGGAATAACGTTTAGTGCAAGATAAAGCCAGAATCCTCAGAGTCTTTCACCCAGAGAAGGGGAATCAAGAACTAGAGGACATAGATTTAATGTGAAAGGAGAAAGATATGTGATAGAATCCAGAGGCACAGCATTTTCACACAGAGAGTGGTGGGAATATGGAACAAGTTACCAGAGGAGTTAGTTGAGGCAGGTAACATTCAAAATATATTTGAACAGGTACATGGATAGGAAAGGTTTAGCAGGTTATGGGCCAAATGCAGGCAGGTGGGACTAGTGTAGATAGGTTATCTTGGTTGGAAGGGGCAAGTTGGGCTAAAAGGCCTGTTTCTGTGCTATATAACTCCATGACTTTGTTCCTGTTCAATATCCATGAGAACTTAAAGACCCTGTCCCACTTAGGGTTTTTTTTTGGCGACTACAGGCTGCAACGTTTTTCTGGCTGCCGCTGGATTTTGAAATGTTCAAACTTTTCAGCGACAGTGGGCTTGACGTAGCTTGTCTTCTCCTGTCGTAGGTGCTGTTGTAGGTTGTCACCAGGAATGCGTAGGTTGTCGCCGGGTGATGTTGGTTGTCGCCGGGTGCTGACTGCGGTGAATTCCATTGGCGACTACCTACATCAACCTACGTCAACCGGCGACAGGTACCGGCGACTGAAGTTGTCTTGAGTTGTCTTCAGTTCAGGGTCGTTGCTCATCGTAGCTTGTCATGGGTGGGCGTAGATTGACTTTGGTTGTCGCCAGTGTGGTCGAAGGTGTGGTCGTAGGTGGACGTCCTAATGGGTCGTCGGTTGTCGGTCGCTTGCCGTAGTTTGACGTCGATTAGATGAAAGGTTGTCGAGGCTTGTCATAGACGTTATCGTGGGGGGGGGGGGGGGGGGGGGGGGGGGGGGGGGGGGGGGAGTCCAGTTGCCACTTTTTCGGCGACATGATACGACTGTGACAGTCGCTGGCAGTTGACGAAAAAATCGCCTAAGTGGGACAGGCCCGTAACAAAGCACGCAGACAGGCTTTCTTAAACATTTCTACTCAAACAAGCTGCCAGTGGAAGAGCCACCATGTGGATGAGATCCAAGGATCATCTTCCATTAGCCTCTTGCTACAGATGCATAATAGGCTTCTGGCAAGCCCGGGCTTCAAGCATATAGTGCTCTACAGATGGAAAACAGAAAACAATAAGAACTCGAAGCCAATTTAGGCCATTCAGCCACTTCTGCCCACTCCATTCTTCAATAAGATCATAGTCAATTGTTTCCTTTGGCAACTTATTCCTGTGCCAACTGCTTCTATCTTGGATCCCTTAATATTATTTTATTATTATTATTATTATTATTAATAATAAACTTATATTTCAGACTCAAGGTCCAGATAAAATACAACATTACATAGAATACATAAACACCATAAAATACATATAAAAGCTTAGTAAATTACTAATAGGAACATCATAAATTATATACAAAAAACACAATTTTAAAATCCAGAATAAAAAAGAAAGATCAGTGTGCTACAACGAGACAACTATACCAATGTCTCCACAGCTGGGATTGGTAGCGTGTAGTGCTGAACCTTATATCTAAAAATCTACTAACATGACTATGCTCAGCAAGTGTCTCCACCACCTTCTTACCTGCAGTAACTGCTCAGTGCATGATAGAAGAGAACCAATGAGTATGGAGTGAAACAGATTATTTTTATAATGAAAGGGAAGACTTTACAAAGTGACAATTATCATTCATGGGGATGAGGCCACCTCAGAGAATTTTTCCTTTTCTCCATTTTTCTTTGTGGTGTTCCAGAACAAATGGCGGTTCTTTCTCCAACAAAATATTTTTGACTAATGCTTTGTGCTGGTACAAAATTGTTGCTTACAAAATGGTGTCAACTACAATTCCAGGTACCAATTTCAATGGCAAACTAATACAGCTGTTAAGAAATTGATTTAGTTCTGAATCGACCATCAACAAACATTTTGAAAAACCTATATTCTTTCTGTTTCTGTTTATTAATATTATCCAATGTGATCATATAATACTATACAGAAATACAACCAAGTCAAGCTAAGTACTATAGGTACAGCAAAGAGGAAGATACATTGTGCTGAATATAGTTCTCAGTATTATGACGTACCAGTTCTTTAGCACAGCGATCTCTCTTGAACTGTTCTTCAGGGTGAATATTTGAACAACTACATGCCACTCAGGAAAGAAGATAATTATTCCCTAAAATCACTTCCGTCTTGTCTTGAGGACATTAAGTCCTGGATGGCCTTAAACTTTCTGGGACTTAACGAAAAAAAGACAGAAGTGATTTTGTTCGGCCCTAATGGCTGCCGTGAACCTCCCTCTGTTGACTTGGGTCCACTTGCAGTGTTCGTAAAGCCAACAGTTTTAAACCTGGGTTTTATGATGGACGGTGATTTTAAATTAGATAAACAAATAGGCGCAGTGGTTAAGTCCAGCTTCTTTCACCTAAGGAAGCTGGCAAAGGTGAAGCCCATTCTCGAGCGGCAGCATTTTGAAACAGTAATTCACACCTTTATTTCATCTCGGCTGGATTACTGTAACGCGCTCTACTCTTGAGTCTCACGAGCTTCGTTGGCTCATCTCCAGTTGGTCCAAAATGCTGCCGCTCGCCTTTTAACCGGAACTCGAAAGAGGGAGCACATTACGCCAATTTTGGTCTCCCTTCACTGGCTCCCAGTGCACTTTCGAGTTCATTTTAAAATTCTTTTATTTGTTTTTAAATCTTTGAATGGCCTCGCCCCGCCTTACCTCTCTGAGCTGCTCCACCTATATGCTCCTACCCGGTGCCTCAGGTCAGCGGATCAGCTGCTCCTTGAGGTACCAAGGTCTAAGCGGAAGCTCAGAGGGGTTAGAGCCTTTTCTGTTGCTGCCCCGGCACTCTGGAACACCTTGCCGCTGCAGATCAGACAGGCCCCTTCACTGTCCATCTTTAAATCCTCCCTAAAAACTCACTTTTATTCACTGGCTTTCGACACTGGCTGAGACATTGTTCCTGTTTTAGTGCTTTTAATGTCTTTTAATTTTTACTGTTTTTATAGTCCTGTCGTCTTAATGGTTTTAGTAGTTTGTAACAACTTTTTGTTGACTTCCCATGTACAGCACTTTGTGGTAACTGATGTTGTCTAAAAGCGCTTTATAAATAAAGTTATTATTATTATTAAGTCTCTATTTAAAAGTGTTATTTTGATGCTCTGATTTTTTTTAAATTTATCGATCCTGGAACCCATTGCTGTGTCTTCCAATTGATGAACTCAAGATGACAGAGATGCAGTGATTCACAGTTCTCTCATATTATAATATTATAGGCAGTAACATTTATTATTTTGTTTACTCAAAACAAAATATTTAAAGTTCTAACTGTAAAGTCACTTCATGAATAGGTTGGCTGCATTTCTGTGGATTTATTATTAATAAGTGAATATTGTACAATGTTTTGCTTGCTGCCTGCTAAGTATTTGATGTAGCCCACCCTCATTCAATGGTGGCGACTGATGAAAGTAGGCAAGCCTCTAAATGGGGTTTCGTTATTGCCAAAGGAGGTAGTTGAAGCAGGTGATATAATAGAATTTAAAGGACACCTGAACATGTATATGGATACAAAAGATTGAGAGGATTTAGTTCAGTTTAGTTTAGTTTAGTTTAGAGATACAGCGCGGAAATAGGCCCTTCGTCCCACCGAGTCTACACTGACCAGCGATCCACTATCCTACACCCACTAAGACTATTTTTACATTTACACTAATTTACGCTAATTAATCTGCAGATCAGTACGTCTTTGGAGTGTGGGAGAAAACCGAAGATCTCGGAGAAAACCCATGCAGGTCACGGGGAGAACTTTTGAACTCCCAACAGACAAGCACCTGTAGCCAGGATTGAACCCGGGTCTCTGGTGCTGTCAGTCAGTAGCTCTACCACTGCGCCACCGTGCTGCCCTTTCAGCCCTTTGGTTAATGGCCAAACACAGGCATGTGGGTCTAGCTTAGATGGGCAATCTTGGTTGGCATGAATGAGTTGGGCCGAAGGGCCAGTTTCCGTGCTGTATCAATCTATGATTGTATTGCTACTCTTGCTCTGATGTTGGAAAGATACTGTAAATTGATAGACTTGTCTGACCAACATGGATGGCAGCATTAAATAATAATGGATTGACTGAATGGGCAATACTGCAGATTTCACAGTGGGTATGACATTATCCACTTTGTAGTAAATAGTAAAGGATAAGAGTTGTGGAAGTTCAGAGAGAGAGAAAAAAGTGATCTGTATAAGTGATTAAATTAACATGCATATGGAAATAAACTGGTCAAAGTAGGCTTATAGAATGTTGGACTTGCCTCCAGTAGACAGGCAAATAGATGGATCGATGTTATGCTACAACTTTCCACTGGCTTGGTTAGATCACACCTAGATGATGTGAGGGTTTAAAGCAAACCCAGGAAAAAATAATTTGGCCTTGGAGCAAAGTCATTGTGGATTTGACTGAATGGTACCTGGATTCCAACAACTACAGTACAGGACGAGATTCTAGAGTAGAATTCCAGGAAATTCAGAAAGTTAAGTGGTAATTTATTTGATTATTTAAACACATTTAAAATGTACCTAATTTATCTTTAGTTTAGAGATACAGCACAGAATCAGGCCGTTCAGCCCACCAAGTCCACACCAACCAGCGGCCCCCACACATTAACACAAACCTACACACACTAGGGGCAATTTACATTTATACCAAAGTCAATTAACCAACAAACCTGTACGTCTCTGGAGCGTGGGAGGAAACCGAAGATCTTGGAGAGAAACCACGCAGGTCACGGGGATAACGTACAAACTACGTACAGAACCGTAGTCAGGATCGAACTCGGGTCTCTGGCGCTGTAAGGCAGCAACTCTACCGCTGCGCCACCGTGCAGATCATCAGATATTAAGCAGAATAAGTAGACGAGGGAGTGGAATACTATTTCAACTGATTGTGGAACATAAGGAACTAGTGAGCGCAGTTATAAATTAGTGCTGAATTTTTGTGAAGTTATGAAATAGAAAGGATATTAAAAGTTTGAAAACAAATACAATTGATGCTGGTTCATTATTTTAAACTGGAATTAATGTACACTTTGTTAATTCAAGTTAGGAAGGAAAATGGGACAAAATAGCTTAATGGAGTTGGGTTATTTTTCAAGTACAATCCTATTGAAAGCCATAAAAGGCTTGAGCAAGTAAATGATCTGCCGACATCCTAACAATCGCATATTTTCTGAGAGAATAATAATTTGCATTCAATGCCAACAAGAAATGTTAATATAACAACCTATGACAAATGACTTTACAAGAGGTTTGGAGGGCCAAAGCAGATTTTCTTTTAATTCAACTTTTTAAAAATCAAGAAGTCACCAGAAATGCTGAGAGTTCTTACTAACTCTACCGCCAACGAGAACATTAAACTGGTACAGCCCATTGTAGAACCTCTTTGATGTTCAGCCCATTGATTTCTAAGGATCACATGGCCAGAATCTGCCACCTTGATCTGCAATTGCAACGTGGCAGAAATAATATTTCATCCTGCAAATGAGATGAAAGTATAACCTCACCAGTCAGTGCCAGAGTATTTAGGACATTTGTCTAAAACAGGCACTAACCACAAACTACTGATATATCTTGGACCACATAAAAGCAAGGAATACCCGTTTGCTGAGTTGGCCACTCTGCTTTAAAGGACTTGATTAAGATTGGACAGTTCATTTTTTTTAATGTAAGGCTAATATCAGTGAGTGATCATGTTACCTTTAATGTTTCAGTTCACTGGCCCAGAGTGGAAGCAGAGGGCCGACTTATTTTGTTGCAGTCAACTGGATCGTGTTGTGTGTAGGAAGGAACTGCAGTTGCTGGGTTACAATAAAGACAGACAAAAAATGCTGGAGTAACCCAACGGGACAGGCAGCATCTCTGGAGGAGGAATGGGTGATGTTTCGTGTCATAGATACATCGATACAGAGACAATAGGTGCAGGAGTAGGCCATTCGGCCCTTTGAGCCAGCACCACCATTCAATGTGATCATGGCTGATCATCCACAGTCAGTACCCCGTTCCTGCCTTCTCCCCATATCCCTTTATTCCGCTAGCCCTAAGAGCTCTATCTAACTCTCTTTTGAATGCATCCAGTTAATTGGCCTCCACTGCCTTCTGAGGCAGAGAATTCCACAAATTCAGAACTCTCTGGGTGAAAAGGTTTTTCCTCATCTCAGTTCTAAATGGCCGACCCCTTATTCTTAAACTGTGGCCCCTGGTTCTGGACACCCCCAACATCGGGAACATGTTTCCTGCATCTAGCGTGTCCAATCCTTTAATAATTTTACATGACCATAATATCTTATTATCTCGGCTACAGCAGTTAGTGGGCATCTGCGGCAGTGCTCTGGGATGGTTCAGGTCCTATCTGGCGGGCAGAACCATGTGTGTTAGCCTTGCTGGGTTTGAATCCTCTTCCGCTCCCCTGTCATATGGGGTTCCACAGGGTTCGATTCTGGGGCCCCTGCTTTTCTCGCTGTACATACTTCCTCTGGGTTCCATCCTTAGAAAGCATGGCATCTCTTTCCACTGTTATGCAGATGATACCCAGCTTTATTTGCCGCTGAGGGGGGAAGACGCCTTTCCTGTAAAATCGCTTCTGTCTTGTCTTGATGACATTAAGTCCTGGTTGGCCCTAAACTTTCTTGGATTTAATGAAAAGAAGACAGAGGTGATTTTATTTGATCCCAATGGCTGCCGTGAACCTCCATTTGTTGATTTAGGTCCATTGTCAAGGTATGTGAAGCCAACAGTTGTGAACCTGGGTTTTAGGATGGACAGTGACTTTAAATTAGATCACCAAATATGCGCGGTGGTTAAGTCCAGCTTCTTTCACCTAAGGAAGCTGGCGAAGGTGAAGCCCATTCTCGAGCGGCAGCATTTTGAGACAGTAATCCATGCCTTTATTACATCTAGGCTGGATTACTGTAACGCGCTCTATTTTGGTGTTGCTCGTTCTTCACTGGCTCGTCTCCAGTTGGTTCAGAATGCTGCTGCTCGCCTTTTAACAGGGACTCGAAAGAGGGAGCACATATCGCCAATTCTGGCCTCCCTACACTGGCTCCCGGTGCACTTTCGAGTTCATTTTAAGATACTGTTATTTCTTTTTAAATCTCTGAATGGGCTCGCCCCGCCTTACCTCTCTGAGCTGCTCCACCCATACGCTCCTGCCCGGTCCCTCAGGTCAGCTGGTCAGCTGCTCCTGGAGGTACCGAGGTCTAGTCGGAGGCTCAGAGGGGATAGAGCCTTCTCTGTTGCTGCTCCGGCACTCTGGAACACCCTGCCGTTGCACATCAGACAGGCCCCCTCACTGTCCATCTTCAAATCCACTGTTAAAACACATTTGTACTCCCTGGCTTTTGACCCTGCCTGAGGCTTTGCTTCTGTTTGTGGTGTTTTTTGATGTTTCTTTATTTTATATGTCTTTTCCTACTATTTCTTTTGATTGTTATTTTTGGTGTGTATTAACTTTTCTGTCAATGATTAGTGATGTACAGCACTTTGTTGCAGCTATGTTTGTTTTTAAAGTGCTCTATAAATAAAATTATTATTATTATTATTATTATTATGCTTCTATAAGATGCCCTCTCATCCTTCTAAATTCCAGTGAATACAAGCCCAGTCGCCCCATTCTTTCATTACATGACAGTCCCGCCAGCTCGGGAATTAACCTGGTGAACCTAAGCTGCACTCCATCAATAGCAAGAATGTCCTTCCTCCAATGAAGAGAACACATCTGCACACAATATTCCAGGTGTGGTCTCACCAGGGCCCTGTACAACTGCAGAAGGACATCTTTGCTCCTATACTCAACTCCTCTCGTTATGAAGCCTAACAAGCCATTCGCTTTCTTCACTGCCTGCTCTACCTGCATGCTTACTTTCAGTGACTGATGTACAAGGACAAGGACAAGGATATGCAAAAAAGTAAGGATGATCAAGGAAACAGTCCATTGTTAGCTGTGGACTAGGTGATAATGAGTTATACGGTCAATGAAACTAACCAGGACGACAGGGAAATTAGTACAATGACTAGGGTGGGGAAGGAACGGAGAGAGAAGGGATGCAAAGGTAACTTGAAGTTAAGGGCCTGTCTCATGGGCGCCATTTGCGCGTCATTTACGCGACATGACTCGCGCATGGTGACGTAAGCAGTGACGCGCGGTGCCCCAGGATTTTGGGATGTACAAAATCTTTGCACTCCGTCTGCATGACACGCAAATGACACCCAAGTGGGACAGGCCCTTTAGAGATCATGCTTTGTTCAGTTTCACTGCAAAAGTGAGATTTTGATTTGATGCCACCCTGCAGAGTCTGCCTCATACTAGCCAGGCCCTCCAGGAAATATGGGGCACACATCTAAATCCCTTCAACATTTTGCTAGTGTTAGGAAAACGTTTTGCACATCACAGCATCAAAGTAATAACTAGCCTTGCAGAAAATCTTTAGGTGTCAATTGCAGCTTCCTGCAAAAAATTCAAAAATGAACTAATATACAGTTGGTGAAGCTGATCTGTATTTAAATCTGAAGAAACACATCAATTTAGAATGAAATTATTATTGTGAATTGTTTCCAAAATATAAGACTCTGCACCTAAATTGTTAGCAGAGGGA